>NW_025814577.1:0-157857 GCF_018902025.1 Drosophila willistoni | reverse complement strand
TGCTGCCAAGCTCTTGGTGCGCTAGGTTGCGGATTCTGTAGATGGCGGAGTGACGGGGTCTCTTTCGCGGGCTCCGTCTGTCCAGTTCGGAGCACACTAGCGAAGGATACACTAGGACTGGTTGTAGCAGTCATGTTGGATGATCTAGCAGCCTTGGCGAAGAAGACCTCCGGTGTAGTTTTGGAGGCGTTGAAGATGATTTTTGGTCCAGCTGGGGGTTTGCGCCCGTTTAGGTGTGATTTAAGATCCTTAAAGACAGGACATCCTCTGTAGTTGGCCGTGTGGTTCCCTCCACAGTTGCTGCATAGTCTTAGTGCGACGTTGTTTCTGTCCTTGGTGCAAATTCCATCTTCATGATGTTCGCCGCAGCCAACACACACTGACCTAAGATTGCAATTGTTAGAGGTGTGGTTGTATTCCTGGCAGTTTTTACACTGCGGTGGTTGGCGTCTCTTATGGGGCTCCTCTACGGTGATTCTTCTGTGCAATAGAAGCTGTAGGTTGTAGATCGGGTGCACTTCATTTGGCTTCGACCGCTTTGCATCTGGTTGGAGCTCGATTTTAAAGAGCGGCTGTGCGACTTTGTTCCTGTTGATGATGTTGACAACTGACTTGACCGCAAACCCTTTTTCGACCAACGCGTCTGCTATTTCTCGAGTAGGGACCGATGGCTCAATCCCCTTTAACACAACCTGGAGCCCTTTACTGCTTTTTAGTTGGTAGGTATAGAAGTTGATGTTAGCATTACGGAGGTACTTTTCGATGATGCGGAAATTGTCCTCAGTTTGGGCTTGACATTTAATTTCTTTAATGTTACCCCTATTGAGAGGGTTACAACAAAGTTATTTGGCCCTACTGTTTCTACTAGCTTCGAAATCAGGGCGCTGCAGTTGGCTCCACGGATGTATAAAGGGGGTGGTCTAGCCGATTTAACTTTATCTACAGCGCCTTGATCGTCTTGCTGATCGGCAAGAATTTTAAAACGATTCCCGCTAAGGATGCTACTCGTTCATTTGGTTTGGTTATTTTCGGCGTATTGCCACTTTTTTTCTTTTGCGGGCTTAGCTTCCGCTTAGTTATTTTAATATATCTGTCCATTCCAGTTTGGACAGAAGTCGTTGGGTTTACTATTGTGGCTGACTCTGGGCGACTTGTCGTTGACGGCTTGAGGCAGGTCAATACTTCGGCAGACGTTGCAGTAGTTGCTGTCAACGAGCTGACGGTGCTGGTTGCTGTCAACGAGCTGACGGTGCTGGTTGGTGCAATCGGTGACCCAGTCATCGATATTGATGGAGAAGCACACTGCTCTCTCCACGGTAAGTTGCTGTTAATTGCTGAGTGGCTGGCACTTTCGGTGTTATTGCTTACGTTAGCATTCGGTGGGGTCGGCGACACCACCGAAAAGTACGCGTTGTTGCGTTGGACCGAGAGTCGACGCTCACGTTGTTGTTGTACAATTAGTTCTTGTAGCTGTTGTTGGTGGGGATCGAGAGAGCTTGGGCCCGAATTGGTGGACATGGCTTTTGTAAAAATTACGCACTTTGTTGTTGCAACTTAGTATTTATTGCTATTAGAGCAATCTAATAGCAATATGATTGTAAATAGGCGTCTCTGAGGCGACTGAGAGCCCTACACAACTTTTTGCAAACGCAGACTTTTTTTTTTTTTACACTCAATTTTTGCGGAGTGCATTAAAAAACACGTCTGCACACGGCGGCAGTTGAATCGCCCCGCTCAGCAGAGTTGCCAGACCCAATCCCACAACTCGGCCATCCTAGTATGCATTCGCCTCGAATGCATCCTGGTCGTCTATGTCACAGGGAACCCACGGCTTCATATAGGCAGCGCAAGTCGTAGTTCGCCTAGGACCATCGTTAAACAATGTATCTTTGACCACGTCGTATGTATCTCTGGCCTTTACCATGGTAATGCGGTACGGACCTCAAAATATTTGGGCCGACTTTGTATATGGAAGCAGGTCTGCGACGTAAGTTGTAGGTCTTCTTATTTTCTTCTTGCATACGAAGGATCTGCTGCTTCGCTATATTCCATAGATCATCTCTGTTGTCGTTAAAAATCTGAATCATCTCATCGTGTATTATTTATTTCAGCTTAAGGTCGTCTTTTGTGTGCATCTTTGTACCAATCAGTAGTTCAAACGGCGTTGAATGTGTGCTTCTGCTGTACGTTGAGTTAATCGTTTGTTGTACTTTGCCGACAAACTTATACCATTTGCTAGGGTCTTCTATCGAAATCTTAGACAACACGGATATAATAACAGCGTTAAGGCGTTCGACTTGTCCGTTCGCTTGTGGAAGACCAGTCGTAACTGCGTGAAGTTCGATATTTTCTGCCTTGCAATACTCTTTAAACTCGTCAGAAGTAAACGCAGAACCTCTGTCAGAAATAATTTCAACTGGATTACCAAAATTAAACTTTGTTGTTGTAGTCTTGTGATTACTTCCTTCGTAGATGTCGTTTTCGTCGGGTACAACCAGCAAAATTTTGTAAAGCCATCGATAACTGCAAGAATGTGCTTATACTGCTTGAACGTCTGAAAAGGCAGTTCTTCTTTCGGCAGTGGATGCAGTTCTCCTTCTTTTTTACCAAGCTTTCATGGAATGCAGCATCTTATTTGGTGTTGTATTTTCTCATCTAATTTTGGGATATAGTACTCCTTTGCAATTATTTCCTTCGTCTTTTTCACAGAAAAGTGACCTCTTTCGTGAGCATGCTTAATAATTTCCCGTTGCAGAGTAGAGGGATCTACAATTAGTTCTTCAACATCAACCAACTTATAAAATATGCCAGCTTTCATAAAATAGTTGTTAAGAGAAGTTTTGTGAGCAAGGATATCGATTATGGCCTTCAATTGGTCGTCTTGTGCTTGGGCATTCATTAATTTACTGTGTATGTAATCTTCTGTTATAATCATAGCGGGGTAGCGACTAAGCGCATCCGCATACGTATACGATTTCCTGCACGGTGCTCAACATCAAAATCAAATACTTGGATCTCAATAATCATTGTGCGACTCCAGTGCACACATCTTTTTTATCCATCGTCTTTGCAAACGCATTACAATCGCTTATAACTTTAAAATGCATACCTAGAAGGTAAACTCGGAACTTACGAAATGCTTCAACTACCGCCAAAATCTCTAATTCGTAGCTAGTGAATTTTCTTTCCGCTTCAGTCGTCTTTTTGCTCATGTAGTATACAGGGTGCAATTCTTTATCATCGGGTAACTTTTGTTTCAAACTTGGGGTTAAATATTTGGAGAACAGGTTTCTGTGTTATCAATTTTTTTAGCAAATTAAAAGATTTTATCTGACTCTCGTTGAATCTAAAATTTGCATCGTTTTTTAATAAATCAGTAAGAGGCTTGGCTATAATCGAAAAATCTGCAATGAACTTGCGAAAATAACCAACCAGGCCAAGAAAACTTTGGAGCTGCTTTTGATTCATCGGCATAGGAAATTTGTTTACAGCTTTTGTCCTTGCGTCTGAGATACATATCTTCTGATTCTTTATAGTATGCCCCAAAAATTCTATTTATCTCTTCAAAAAGCAACTTTTTTTTAAGTTAATGACTAAACCATATTCTTCACATCGCTTCAAAACATTTCTCAGATTGGAGACGGCTTCCTCTTCAGTTTTACCAGGATTATAATGTTGTCGACGTATGGGATAGCCGTACCAGCACGGGTTAAATCACGAAAAATGGCATTAACGTGTCTCTGAAATACCCCAGGGGAGTTCGTCAATCCAAAAGGAACTTTTAAAAACTGGTACTGTACGTTGTGTGTAACGAACGAGGTGAATCTTCGACTCTCTTTTTCAACATCTACATGGAAAAATCCATTCTTTAAATCGATTGTGCTGAAAACCCTTGCCACTTGTAGCCGATCCAATTGATCTTCAATCAGAGGTAATGGAAAATGGTCTTTTACTATTACCTTGTTTATTCTTCTGTATTCTGTAGAGTGCCATCGCGTTTTTTTACTAATACGACCGGACTGCTGAATTCAGACTCGGATTGTTCTATTTTTCGTCTTTCAGCCACTGATCGACTTGGTCATCGATTATGCACCGTTCAGCAAAAGCGAATCTGCGTGGTCTCGAATAAATTGGACTATCGTCTTTTAAAACAATACGCATTTCAACATTTGTCGATTTTAACTTTTCCGGCTTATAGTTTTTGATAAGTTCGTTCACTTCGCACTTTGTACTTTTCGATGCATTTGAGTCAATGTCAATTTCGTCGTTTTCGACCTTTATTCTCATTACCGAACTTAATTCCGTTTCATCATTATATTTCCCCATTTGTACGCCATCGCGATTGATTTTTATTTCGGCTTCCTTACAAAAGTCTTCTCCCAAAATCACTTTATCATCTAGGAATTCAGATGATACCACTAAAAACACCAAATCAAACTGTTCTTGGCTTACGAAAAGCCTTCCCGTAAACGAACCGATAGGTACCACTCTCTTTTTATCTCCGAAACCGTATAGAACTTTATCAATTTTAGCGAGCTTAGGTTTTTTCAAACGATTATAAATTGTTTCGGTTACGATATTATATTTGCTACCAGTATCAAAAGCAAGGCTACACACTTTTCATTGTTGATTGATACTTCTTTACACATAAACATATGATCAGCTGATATTTTATTAGTATTACGAACATCTGTGCTATTTTTAGGCTTTTAATTTGGACAGTCTTTTGCTATGTGACCAAACTTATTGCAACCAAAACACTTTCTTCCTTTACTCTTATTGTCACAATTCTCAGATATATGTCTTTTTTGCCCACAGTTATAGCATTTTATACCACTTTCTTTATTTTCGTATTTCATTACACTTTCTTTTTGATTTCAACGTTCTTAGACTCACTTTTTGTTTACTCGACTTTTCCCGCATTTTTTTCGTAACATTTTATTTTCTCTTTAAACTCTTTTAGGTTATTAGCATTGTACAATATTGCTTTGTTCATACTCAAGTCATTAATTCCGTCAATTACATACTGCATAAGAGCACTGTTCTCTATATTACCCCGTGATGCCATCTCTTTCATTTTCAACAAATATTCTTGAACACTTTCACCTTTCTTTATTTTCCGTTCTGACAATTGTTTATGTAACTCCGCGCTATTTATTACTGTTTTAAATTCATTTAAAAGTGATTCTTTCAATGTCGACCAATTTTTAATTCCGCGTTCACTCAGAATAAACATTTTAGCAAGTCCTTTAATAGCTCTTTTAGCAAAACAAATTTTTGTAAACTATCCCATTGCATCAAGTCAGCCATGTCTTCGAAATCCTCAATCCATACTTCAACTGATAAAGTTTCATCGCTATGGAAAGGTCGTAAAGAGTCCTCAACGTCCCGAAAACTCAAAGCGAACCTCGGTGGTGGCATGTTGACATTTACTGCACTTTGCGTATCAATATTGTTGGCCACGACTGTAGAGTTTGCCCTATTCGTTTTGTTTCGCATATTTTCGTTTGTTGCAGCTGTTCTAAAATTCGTTTCGTCGCTCACTACTGACAACATTTCGTCTTCGTCTTGCATATTGCCTACATCTCCATCTCTTTCGCACTCATCGTCGTCATCTTAGTTTTGATCATTCTCTGTGTCAAGGTCAGCTAGCAAATTTACAGCTTGCAAATTGCGAAATAAATGGGAAGTTAGATTCGATTTATCATGCGATAAACCCAAAACGTTACAAATAATCACTAAATCGTTATTTGTTAAATTCTTTTCCACATAAGACACTTCTCTTTTATATATCGCTGTTGCAATCAAAATCAAACCCTTCAAACTTTCTTAGTCTTTGGCGATTTGCACGATCGCCTTCTTCTTCGTATATAAACTTGTGAAACAATGTAATATTAGATTTCTTTTCGATTTTCAGTGCCTCTTGCACATTCACAAAGTCTTCAAGTTTGCTCATAGTTCTTTCTCTTACGCACACACACTAACAGTTATCACCACAGTTATCGTCGTATTCAAACACTTTTTCGTCGTTCGTTGAAAACTTTTTCACCGTTTCTATCCCGCTTTTTCGTCGTCAGCCGCCAATTTTTCGTCGTTTGATGCTAATTCTTATTCGTTTTCGCGCTGTTTCTTTTTTCGTTGTTTGATTCCACTGTTGCGTCGTTTTGTGTATGTTTGTCTCTTTCTCACTCACTGATATTACTTTTTTACTTCTTTATAAGTTGAGCTATGCCTTCTTTGTACGTTGAGTCATGCCTATTTTGTAGGTTGAGCCCCCATATTTGTAGGAATTTGTCCTATTTAATATATTAATTTGTAGTATTTTAGTTTATTTTAATGTAAAACTATTTATTTGATTATTTTAATTAGATTTAGTTGGAAATTAGTCGTCTTTGCTGCTTCGCGTCGTTTGGTCTTTCGTCTTTTTGCAAGCGCTTTCGCTCGTCTCTTCGGTTCGTCTGCCTCGTCTTTTACTCGTCTTTAGTTCAATTCTCCCCGCTCAGCAGAGTTGCCAGACCCAATCCCACATTAATAACTCTTAGCTTTTCGTTTACAGTCCTGTGGAATCTTTCCACGTCTGAAACACCATTTTTCTCGATGTTATACTCATGGTAACGTTTTCTGATTGTAGCCAATTTTGAAGTGCTATGCAAATGAAAGCTGAGTCTTTATCTGCTTCGATTTCTAACGGTTTACCCATATCGTTAAAGATTTTTGTGATTGCCCTTTTTGTTTAAAGCCAATCTCGACTTTTAACTTCGACTAAAGTTGCGTACTTTGAATAAATATCTATACAAGATAAAAATTGTTGATTCTCGATTAAATAGAAATCCATCACGTATTTTTCTCTAGCGTTAAATATCTCTGGGGTGGTTTCAAAAGATAATTTGGTATTTCGGTTTTCTGATTTTGATAAATTGCAAATATGGCATTCATTAATGAAGTTTTGAATTAATTTATGATAGTCTGGATAATAGTATTTATCTGTAAACCAGTTTTCAGTTTTAGTGATATCTGGATGAAGTAGTGATTTATGGTTTTTAACAATAATTTCTTTGAATTCTGCATAAGTGGAAATGTCTTTTAATTTGTAAGTGGTTCTCAATGTTTTTGTTTGGCTGTCTGGACTAATTATTTCAAGATAAGCTTCTTCAAGTATTTGAAAATCTGTGTCGTTTTGAATATAAAGTGCGTTATTTTTTGAGCATAAATATTCCTTAATAATTACTTTAGCATATGTCATTTCTACATATGATATTTCTATTTTCGTTTTGTGAAAATAGTGAGTAACGTTGACTTTATTTTTGTTGCATTTATTAAATTCTATTTGACGATTGTAGAAATTCAGGGGTTTTTCTGAAATGGCTATTAGGTTTTCGTTATCTTCTTGAGCACTATGTACTGTAGCTCTAGAACTACTTATTTCTTCACCTAAAAGATTTTCATCTATTTTTATTCTGGAAAGGGCGTCTGCCACATAATTCTCTTTTCCTGGTAAGTATTTTATTTTGTAATCAAATTCGTTCAATTTTATTTCCATCTCTGTAATTTCATGTTAGGTTCTTTGATATTGTCCAACCAGACAAGGGGTATATGATCACTTAGGATTTCAAAATGTCTACCGAAGAGGTATGGCCTAAAATATTTGGTTGCCAATACTATAGATAGTAGTTCCTTTTCTATGGCTGAATAATTAAGTTCATGTTGGTTTAGTGTTCTACTACCATAAGAAATAGGTCTATGGTCCTGTGAGAGGAAAGCACCTAAAGCTATATTGCTAGCATCAGCGGTTAGAAAAAATGTTTTTTTAAAATCGGGATATGCAAGAATGGGATCGTTCATAAGGAGGCATTTTAATTTTCAAAGGATGAAATATAATGTGTGTCGTTTATGTTAATCTTAGCTCCTTTCTTTAATCCAAGGGTTTAAGGATTTGCAATGTGTGCAAAATTTGGAATGAATTTACGGAAGAATCCGCATAAGCCTAAGCTTTGACTTTGTCTGGGTTTGGTTTGATTCCTTCTGTAGTTATGACGTGACCTAAAAATTCTCTTTCCTTTTTCAAGAACTCGCATTTATCTAATTGTAGTTTTAGAAGAGCATTGCGCAATTTACCAGACCTTTTTTAGTGATGCCAAATGTTCTTCTAATGAGGTGGAATAAACAATAATATCGTCTAAGTAGACTAAACAATCTTTATAGATTAAATCTTCTAATAAATTGTTCATACATCTTTGGAATGTTGCTGGTGCATTTTTTAGTCCAAATGGCATTCGTGTGTACTCGTAATGACCATGTTTAGTGGTGCGGTTTTTTCGATTGATTTAGGGTCCATTTGGATTTGATGGAATCCCTTGTCGAGGTCAATGGTTGTAAAATATTGACATTTTCCAAGTTGGTCTAATATTTCATATATAATATTTATTTAAATTTATTTAAATTTTCTGATGTTTCTGGAAAGTTGAAATAATTTTCGTAGATAATATTTATTGAAGAGCCTGTATCTATAACGCACTTTAAAGGAATGTTATTGATTTTTAGTTGGACATAGGGATTTGATTGGAGGTATTCGGTTGATCTATTTGATCCAACTGTTCTGTCTGAGCTATCTGATCCGAGGCTGATTGATGAAAATTTTCGGACCATTCCATTTTACTCTGACCACTGGTACTCTCTCTTTGCCTTTTAGTGGGTTGATTTACCACAGGGTTTTGATTCTGAGGTTGATTCTGAATCTGATAATTAAGGGGATTTTCTTGTCTGCCCTGATTAAGATTTTGTTGAAATTCTTCTCGAAGCTGTTGGTTATTTTGGGAATTGGTATGATTTGAATTATTGTATTGGTTGTTTTGCTTATAATAGTTCTGCCCTGAATTGTTTTGGTTTGATTTGTAATTAGAATTTCCTGAATTACTTTGATTGTTAGTTTTGGGTTTCTCTGTGGAGCTGTTTTCATATTGACCCTCTCTCTGGGCTACTTGTTTCAAATTAGACACTGTTGAAATATAAAACTTTGCTAATGTCATATAACGCTTGTATGGTGATCTTTTAATAATGACTTCTTTGACTGTGTTGTTCATGGCATTTGTGTATAAAATGGTATTGGCGGCATCGCCTTCTAATTCTAACTTATTAATTATAATAAAAGACTGATGTTCTAAATCTTCAATAAACTTACGAAGGTTTCCTCCAAAGGAAGTATGGTATAGCCGTCGTAGTAACTCTTCATAAGCCGTTTGCACCTTATATTCGCTGATGAGGGCGGCCCGCAACTCGGTCCAATCGTTGGCGTGCGCTAGTTGTGATATCCGTTGTGAATCTCCAGTGAGCTGCATCTCTATAGTACCATACATCAAACTATGTTGACGGATGTCCCTCGTCGGGTAGAGTTGTAGAATGTAGTCAACTCTCCGTATGAACGTGCTCAGGGTCAAAGCGTTACCATCGAAATTGGGCAACTGTCTAAGCATGGTAAGTGCCTGGTTCAGATGTGTTTCTGATAGTTCTAGTGTCATCTTGGATTAGAATATATTTAGAACTTCAAGATTCGATGTCGCGCTTTTGACTGCACAAAAGGTTCTTTTGCGGATAAAACGAAAAAAAAAATTTTTGATGGCTTTCGGCTTTAGTTGCTTACAGCTCCTTTACTTGTTTTTAGCACAAAAAGTCTTGATCACGGGCCAACCTTAGATTTGATATCTGTAGCGGTGGCTTGACACAAGTTTCGCACAATTATTTATTTAATGATACAAAAAACGTTTTGCTTATTACGCAACCTTAGATTCGATATCCGTAACGGTCGCTTATACACAGAGTTTTGCACGCACTAAATTATTTCGTTTTATCCTACCGACTGCGCTAGTTAAATATCCGATTTTCCAATAAGGAAAAAAGAAGATATGTTTTGTGATTTAAAAGCAACGTACTTTATTATTTGAATGAAAGCTTAGAACTGACTTATGATTATTCATACAGATATGATTAAAGAATGAAAGCTTAGAACTGACTTATGATTATTCATACAGATATGATTAAAGTTCGGTTAAAAAGCTTTTGACATTAGTATTGGGAGCTTTTTATCTGGTGATCTGGATTTTGAGCGGCTTATTGATTTTTGGTAACTAAGCGTTCTCAGGGGTCAAGTTATGTGGGTGATTGGAGTGGGAAATTGAGTGGTGTGAGTGAATGGAGTGGCGGATATGTTACTATGTATATTAATATGATAACTTTAACAAACGCAAATATAATTTTGTTGTTGCGCTGCTTAGTTTTTGATTTCGTTCTATTTTTTGCTCCCACCCGCGCTCTTAGTTTACACTTCATAGTTTGTGTTTGTTTGTGTGGTGTTGGTGCTCTCTATTCTTTCGTTATACCCTTGCAAAAAGGGTATATTAATTTTGGTCAGAAGTGTGCAACGCATAGAAGGAAGCATTTCCGACCATATAAAGTATATATATTCTTGATCAGCATGAGGAGACGAGTTCAAATAGCCATGTCCGTCCGTCCGTCCGTCCGTCTGGATCAACGCAAACTCCTCCTAGACCGTTGGAGCTACAGAGCTGAAATTTTGCATGTAGGCTTGTATATACTGCAGGCGTTGTATATCTCGGATTTAGCCGGATCGGATCACTATATCATATAGCTCCCATACAAATGGCAAAGTCACGAACAGTGTCTTTTCTTAATAACTTCGTTATTTTCTGAGCTATTGTCATAAAATTTAATATTGGTGAGTTAATTACACATATAAACGACTATGCCAAATTTGATCAAGATCGGGTGACTATATCATATAGCTCCCATAGGAACGATCTTTCGAAAACAGTGACTTTGGTCAATAACTTCGTTACTTTTGGCGCGATTGCTTTCAAATTAAACATTTGTTAGTTTAATATATCTGTTAATGACTGTGCCGACTTTGATAAAGATCGGGTTACTATATCATATTTCCTATGCTAAGATTGTAGGTCGTTCTTTCGGAAACATTAGCCCTTTTAGCTTAAAAGTTTTTCCACTTTGATGGCTATAGGTAAGGGAAAAGTTACCAAAAAGTTGCAAGGGTTTTCTCTTTTGATCGCGCTCGCGGCCGTTAACTTCGCGCTGGTGACAAGTTTTTGTCGTTGTGTGTTTCAATACAGAAAAGAAAAATAAATAAAAATATTCTCTTTTTTGGTTTTGTCTTTCTAATTTGCATATTGCACTTAGCTTTTGCCTTGGTTTTTATACGTCTCTCTTAACATATCAATACATATTTCCCTTTTTATTTACATATTGATTTATAATTTGTTTTTGTATAAATCAATTATTTAATAATGCCTGTCTGTTGGAAATATAATTGCAATAATCCCAGCAAGACTTTCTTTACTGTCGGCTGTGTGACAATGTAATGCACAGTAAATGTGCGGGTTACACAGTCAACGTGCGGGATAGTATTGCACAGGGAGGCGGCCTTAAATGGGGCTGTGATTCGTGTCGTGGCTTGTAGCTCGAGATGCGATGTTTTATGAAACGGACTGGGGATGCATTTAAAACCCGGTCAGCTGTTGTTCATAAGCTCAAAGGGGCGCTTTTGGCGATGGAGGTTCAATTCAGAAGTTCGAAACTTTTGATTGAATCTCCGACGCGAAAGAGGTTTCAGGGCCCTCAGTCCGTCGGCACATTCGTCTCTACCAGTTCCGGCTTCCGACAATGACCCTATGTCACCAAATTTACATCAGCTGATATCGTTTAGGAGTCCGGCTTTGGCAGGTGTGGAGTCTCTTCCCATTTCCCCTGGAGACAGTATCCCACCTACTTACACGATATCGGTTGTAGTTTCCGATTCGTCCGGGCGAACATCCGTTTCCAGGAATATTGCCAATAAAGTTGCTTTACTAGCCGCCACTGCTATGCCTAGTATTCCTAGTACCCTTGTTATAGTTCCACCCAAAAAGCAAATTTTTATTTGGAGGCTTGATCCCAATACTACTTCTGAAGTAGTAAATAAGTGTCTCCCCAGATCTTTTTGGTCAAATATGTCAAAGATTTTTGCCCGGAACACCTTGTTGTAAAAAAGTATACAATAAAAAAAAAGAATCGGCCTCCAATAAGCTTGCTATCTGCCTTTGTGAATAACGTTCCTTCCGGCTCGTCTGCACCTATTGGCGAGTCAAAAAACTAATTTCGTCCCTAACTCTGGCCTATCAGAACGTACGGGGACTAAAGTCTAAACTCACATTGTTGTCACATAGTTTCATAGATGGTCTGCTTGAGTTGTCCCTAACTAAAATAAATCCTATCCGATATAGTCGTAACAGATTACTTGATCTGGTATTTGTGTTGGATTCTTTCAACTGCGATGTTTCCAGGACTGATCCCTAAGTTATCCCTGAAGACAACTTTCATCCAACTCTGGATATAACAATTGACCGATGTTTTCGCAAAACAAACTTTACTAAACTTAATAAACTCTTGTTAACTAATGATTGGACATATCTGTATCCTTGCACGGATATGGACTCTGCCATTTCTGTCTTCTATAAAACTCTTGAGTCGTTCTTTGATATTTGTGTCCCGCGTGTGACTCAAGGATGGTCTGATAAACCTCCTTGTTCTCAAGTAAGTTATGTAACTTGAAGAACGTAAAATCAAGATGTTATAAAAGATTTAAAAAATAAAAAATAAAGCATCGGATTTCTCCCTATATGTAGTTGCTCGATCAAATTTTATAGTGCTGAATTCACATTGCTATATAGATTATCTTCAGCAATGTAAACTTAAGTTTTCTCGCGATCATAAGCAATTTTACAAAATTCGTCAATGTTAAACGTAAGACATCAGTGCACCCGTCTTACTCGTTTTCGAAAACAATAAAGCTGATAATGATCAGGCAATCAGCAATAGCAAATATTTGCTGATTTTTTCAAAACAACTTATTTCTCTTTGATTTATCAAGCAAATCGTCCTTATCTTCATCACTTGGCTGCGTATTAAGTTTTTGAGCAGAGGCCTTATGTAAGCTAATGCTTAAGTTGTTTACACTGTCCGTCACATCTTCCGTCTTCCCGCCCATCTGGAAGGAATCATATATTATTCCTCTTCATAAAAAAGGGAAGAAGTCCAAAGCCTCCAATTAAAGGGGTATTTCTAAATTGTCTGCCATACCCAAAGCATTTGAGAAAATAATAACATATCAATTGCAACATTTTTGTAGCTCAATCGTTTCGTCATCCCAACATGGGTTTATAAAACGTAGATCGACAACTACTATATTAGAATTTACATCTCACTCAATCAAAGGGTTCAAGACTGCCGTGCAAACTGAAGTCATCTATACTGACTTCAACAAGGCCTTTGAATCTGTTAATCATACTCTGCTTTTATATAAATTAAACGCACTTTGCATCCCCAACCTTTTGCTAGATTGGATTCTTCAATATGTTTCTAAGCGTGCACAAAAGGTCCTCTTTAAGTCTTCATTTTCTAAGACCATCCAAGTGACCTCTGGAGTACCTCAGGTTAGTCATTTGGCTCCATTGCTATTCACTCTTTTTATGAATGATCTTCCATTGGTAGTGACATACTCTCGTGTGCTTATGTACGCGGATGATGTTAAGCTTTACCTCAGTTTTAAAGACATATCGTCTTCTTGCCTGCTTCAATCGGATCTTAATGATCTCCAGAGTTGGTGTGAAACCAACCTATTAAACCTTAACGGCTCTAAATGTAAAGTTATGTCTTCTTTTTATAGATACACTCCGTACTTAGCAACTTACTATCCTAACGACACTGCTTTAGAACGGTTAGATATAATCAATGACTTAGGTGTTCTTATGGACCATAAATTAACTTTTAATCATTATATTTCTGTAGGAAATGAAGTGTCAGGCGGGCATAATCATGGCAATCGGGCAGTAGCTAGTGAGCGAGATAGAACGACACTCATGGGAAAATAGAGAGAAGCGTTGATTCATAAAGCACTCGCAATCGTACTTTCGCCTCGATCACATCGCGCACCCAAATTATCACTAAGGCCATTTAAATAATATAAAATATATGTATTCTTAACACAAAGAAACATTGTTAATAATAAAAGACTAGATAAGGAAATCACATCCTTTAATAATATTGTAATAAATAAACCGGGATAAAGTAAATTCCTACAAACTGGGGGCTCAACCGAGATTTCTGGCCCAAGACAATTAGTGAAATTTGTGTGTGTGTGTGTGAAGTTCGCAAGTGCACAGAAATTTGTTAAAATTGCATGCATTAACGTGTAATACATATACAAACTCAAGGTTGTTGGCGAACGAATTTCACAAGAAGCAACCACTACAAGTTCAAAAAATAGTGGAAGTTGGTGTGACTGTTACGAGAAGCAGACAGAGGGCACGAAGTTGATGATAACTAGTGTGCACTGTGGAGGCGGAAAACCAAAAGAGAGCAGAGAGCGGACAACACAAACCGTTACAAGAAGCAGAAGACGACGACAAATCCAAAGAGAGCGGACAACAAAAACCGTTACAAAAGCAGACGACGACGACAAATCCAAAGAGAGCGGACAACACAAACCGTTACAAGAAGCAGACGACGACGACAAGTCCAAACGAGGAGGCAGCAGACACGAAGTTGAGATAATTGGTGTGAAAGCAGACAAAGAGAGACCAAAAGAACGAGTGGAAAACAGCCGAGTGAGTAGCGACAGCAGTGTGAGTGGCAACAGAGAGCGAACCGAACATCAGAGTGAGTTGCTACAGCGATATTGAGTGGTTCCATAGAGCAGGACGACTATAGTTGGGTGAGCTGTTTAATTATTGTCTTGAGTGTGAGTTACTTTGCTTGCACGACGAAACCAGACCGGTGGCAGAAATATTGACGAAATTGATGCGAGCTGCAGAGAGCACATTTCTAAGAATCGTCTGAGTTTAATCATAACCTACCACAATTTGACCTACATTAACATAGTGTGTAAATTTTGCTAAGTCGTAACAAATTTGATTGATTGATACTAACTATACATTAATATAGCAAACTTATTAAGCATTATACCTGTAATTGTGTGAAATGGATCGAGGTGATATTCTAACTTTGCGTATTGAAGAGTTGCGCATTAAATTGAGAGAGTTAGGGCTAGAGACTACAGGCCTTAAAGCTGAGCTGCAATCGCGTCTACTCGCTCATTACGATTTAATAGAAACTGAAAATGACGGGCAGGAGGCAGATTTCGCCTCGGCTAGAACAATTCGAGAAGTCCCGAACACAGATGGGCAAAAGTCATGGTTCACACTAAAAGATGTGGAGGGAAGCGTTTCCGAGTTTTGCGGTTTAGGTTCGATTGATGTTGAACAATGGACTAGGGACCTAGAAGAATGCGCTTTAACCGTACAGTGGAGTCAGTTACAGCTTTTTGTGTATGCAAAACAATTGTTAAAGGGAGCTGCATTGTCGTTTATACGGAGTAAGAGAGATATTTGTAGTTGGGAGTCCCTGAAAGTAGCTTTGAAAAACGAATTCAGAGTAAAGGTTTCATCAGCCGAAGTTCATAGAAGACTAAGCAATCGACAGTTGAAGAGAGGTGAGAATTTGTATGAGTTTTTGTATTCGTTAATGGAAATCGCAAAGCCGATCGATTTGGATGACGAAAGTTTAATCGAGTATTTCGTAGAAGGTATACCAGACCTGAGAGCAAATAAGGCATTATTGTATCAAGCCAGAACAGTGGATGGGTTGAAAGTTCAAATAGAGACGTACTTAAAATCCTATGATCCTAGGAAGTCCTCAAAGAAAACAACATTGGAGTCATCTTTTCACAAGCAAGGTAAAGATAATAGAGAGAAAAGTTCGATAACAAAAGGTGATCGCAAATGTTTTAAGTGTGGTGATCCTTCACACATGATGAGAGACTGTAACAAGAAAACGTTTACTTGTTTTAAATATGGCAAAACAGTCTATCGCTCATTTGAATGTAAGGGAAAAGATACCACCAAAGTTGAAAGTCCAATGTTGTAGATGATAAATTAGTAAAAGCATCAGGTAAATTTACCGATTCGGGTTTGGAGTTGAAAGAAGTAACTTAAAAGTCGATTAAGTTCAACGGTCTAATTGATACAGGAGCAAATTTGAGTCTCATACGTAAAAGCGTGTTTGTCGAACTTGGAATTAAATCATTAACAGGATATTCGAAGAGCCTTACAGGCATTGGTGGAAGTCATGTGATGACCTTTGGTAGTTTTAGCATAAGTGTCAAGATAGATGGCATTGAGATGGAAGTCGAGTTTCATATCGTTCCTGATGAAGACATGGCATACGAGGCAATTTTGGGTAGAACTATATTAGATCACGTCGATTTGGTTGTTACAAAGAAAGGTACAAAGTTTGTGAGCATCAAGGGAAAAGAATCACTGTGTAACGCGAATAAATCTTGTGCTGAGTTGTTTAAGGAATTTGAAAGTATGTGTATGCACAGTGCAGAACAGAATGAAGTGAGATCAAGAGTGACTTGTCACATATCAGTGCAGAAATCGCTAGTGAAGTCAAGAAGTGATTAAAAGTTACAAACCTATTAGAAATACAAACACTCCTATCGAAATGAAGATTGTACTAACAGATGAGTTGCTGATAACCGATTCGTTAATAGAAGAATTAGACTGTGGTCGTGATGAGATTAGAGCGGAGGCTCGAAAGAATATTAATGAAATACAGCAGGAAATGAAAAGGACGTTTGACAAGAACAGGAAATGGGAAAGAAAATACAATTTAAACGAGTTAGTGGCGATTAAACGTACGCAGTATAGGACAGGTCTAAAGTTGAGAGGTAAATACTTAGGACCGTATAAAGTCACGAAGGTTATTTACCTTACCTTGCCTATTGGCACGGTCGATACGACGTTGAGAAAGTTGGCGATGGTGAAGGACCTTGTAAGACCTCAACAGTGACTGAGTTCATGAAGCCTTGGCTAGGATCATTCGGGTCGAATGACTTGTCAGGACAGCGATTGTAGGAAATGAAGTGTCAGGCGGGCATAATCATGGCAATCGGGCAGTAGCTAGTGAGCGAGATAGAACGACACGCAGCGGCCGTACCTGTCTGGTCGACTCACTCATGGGAAAATAAAGAGAAGCGTTGATTCAGAAAGCACTCGCAATCGTACTCTCGCCTCGATCACATCGCGCACCCAAATTATCACTAAGGCCATTTAAATAATATAAAATATATGTATTCTTAACACAAAGAAATATTGTTAATAATAAAAGACTAGATAAGGAAATCACATCCTTTAATAATATTGTAATAAATAAACCGGGATAAAGTAAATTCCCACATTTCTGCTACAGTTAGTAAAATATGAATGTTCGTGGGTTTGTGAAACGATGGTCAAATGAATTTGACGATCCGTACACAACCAAAATTCTGTATACTTCATTAATCCGTCCTATCTTAGAGTACGGATCTTATGGTCATATGGTCACCTCAATATGAGACGTACCAAAGTAAAATTGAATCTGTTCAAAAGCAGATTCTGTTTTTTACCATTCGCGGTCTAAGTTGGGATCGCAATGTCAATTTGCCATCATACTCCAGTAGGCTTCTTTTAATCAATCTTCCTTCTTTAATTAATCGTAAAGTAATGCTTGGTGCTATCTTAATTCACAAACTTTTAATAGGTGAAATACACTCTCCTGAGCCATTGAATCAGTTAAATCTATCTGTACCCCGTAGACCTACTAGAAATTTTATTCCTTTATGTTTAAAACATTGTAGTTATAACTATTCTTTGCATGAACCTTTTCGAGTCCTATGTTCTGATTACAATCTTCTGTATCCCGTAATCAGATCAGAAGCCTCTCTTTCTATTCTGAAAACCTCTATTTTAGCACATTTATCTCGTAATTAGCTGTAGTTAATCATATTTTTAATTGTTTGTCCGTTTTATTTGTATTTGCCCATGCGTGTCTTATGGGCCACTTGAACGTACTTCGCATTGTACGCGTCAACGTCCAGACAATAAAAAGACTACAGCGATCACCTAGAACTATGACGAAATATATAGATGCCATAATTAAAGAAGACAAGATTCAAAACACACTTGACAAACACACTAGAAACAATAAGTTTACAATAGTGTTGGAGTTCAATAGGACAATGAGCAAGATTGATACAATGAATAAGACCAAAGTAGTTTATTATACACCATGTAACGGGACCAATGAAGAAAACTATTATAAAATGTATATAGGGACAACCGAACCAAGGCTAAAAGCTACTCTATCACAACATAGAACTGACTACAAACTTCGTCAACACTCCATTGTACAAAAAACGGCACTTGGGGCCCACTGTGCCGCCAGTGGACATTCACCAAATTTTGACGCAGCAAACATAACGGTCCAAGAACAACGTTACAGCAAATGTGGACGACGACTATAAGACATAATGCCCTATAGCACAAAAAAAAAATTAAAGTTACCAATATTCTTCAGGTTTATTGGCTAGTTACGATATATATCCACGTACCCAGTCATGTCACTTATAACGAGTCAAAACATAGGACATGAGCTGGCATCTCTTCATACTTCCGCGCACCACTTTTTGATCCTTAGCTACGCCCATGCCGATGGAAAAGCAAATAACTGGGAAGCTAAAGAGAGGGACGGATATCGTGACGCGTGCCAAAGCTCAAGACGCATCATATGTCTTCACCTTTAGGATATAAATAGGCAGACTATGACTATGAACACACGTTATCGCGCTAGCCTCTGTATACCCTATCCCTTTTCCCTTACCCTTGTCCCGTAACACTCTGGATCTTGGCTAGGCGGGCTGCGCTTGGCAGCCAATATCAGTCGTTGCATCTCCTCTTGGAATCTCCTTTTCCCTTCCCGTCCTTTCATGAGGCCTCTACTACTCATAATACTCTCAAAGTTTCAGAATCAAATAAATTTTCTGTAGACGGGACTCTGGAGACTGAGTTGTACCCCAGCCAGAGCTTCCTTACATAATTGAAAAAAATGTCTGTAGTTCAACATAGTCCACCAAATACGGACACACCAGGAGAAAACATATGCCAAATTGTTCCTTGGTTTTAGAAAACACGCAAACATGTTTCTGTACTCTCTGTAAACACATTTTTCATAAATCCTGTTTGGAAGCTCTGCTAAAAAAGGAAAATCATTGTCCAATGGACAAAAATTTTATTATATATACCTAAAAATGGTAGAACCCGTTATGAAGTAAACACTGGGGGTGAAGGCCGATTCGTTCAAATCGATGACGCAAATTCGGGAAGCGAAAGTACATCAGACGTAGAGTCGTTGAGGTTCACTGAGTTTTCGGTGGGTTTGAAAGGGGAACACAGCGATGTCGCTGTCTCCAACTGAACCGCAAAAACCATGCTTGGGGTAATTAAAAATTACATTAAGCGAAATACGACCATTATGTCGGATTGTTGGAGGCCATACAGCTGTCAGGAAAATTAAGGGTTCAGTTTTGAACAAATGCACACAAAATCTATTTTATGTGTTTTTTGAACGTCTTTTTCATGTTTAGGTGGAGTTTTAGTTGTGGTTTGTGCCAAAATTTGCCAATGTGAGTATTAACCTCAATAAAGTGACATAGTCTTACATTTTTTCAAGGTTAGCTTTGCTCTGCAAAACATCTGTTTGGCGTATTGTGCCGTTGTTTTTATACTCTTGCAAAAAGGTATATTAATTTTGGTCAAAAGTGTGCAACGCATAGAAGGAAGCATCTCCGACCATATAAAGTATATATATTCTTGATCAGAGATCAGATCGAGACGAGTTCAAATCGCAATGTCCGTCCGTCCGTCCGTCCGTTTGGATCAACGCAAACTCCTCCTAGACCGAAAGAGCTACAGAGCTGAAATTTTGCATGCAGGCTTGTATATACTGCATATCTCGGATTCAGCCGGATCGGATCACTATATCATATAGCTCCCATACAAATGGCAAAGTCACGAACAGTGACTTTTCTTAATAACTTCGTTATTTTCTGAGCTATTAACATGAAATTTAATATTGTTAAGTTAATTACACATATAAACGACTATGCAAAATTTGATCAAGATCGGGTGACTATATCATATAGCTCCCATAGGAACGATCTTTCGAAAACAGTGACTTTTGTCAATAACTTCGTTACTTTTGACGCGATTGCTTTCAAATTAAACATTTGTTAGTTTAATATATCTGTTAATGACTGTGCAAAATTTGATAAGGATCGGGTAACTATATCATATAGCTCCCATAGGAACGATCGGTGGAAAACAGTGACTTTGATCAATATCTTCGTTATTTCCTATGCTAAGATTGTAGGCCGTTCTTTGGGATACATTAGCCCTTTTAGCTTAAACGTTTTTCCACTTTGATGGCTATAGGTAAGGAATAAGTTACCAAAAAAGTTGCAAGGGTATACAAACTTTGACGCGGTCGAAGTTAGCCCCGGCCCTCTGGTTTGTGTTTGAATTTGGAATATCATTCATTATTTTATTTATTAATTTTTTATTTGAATTCGTTTTGGCAGGCAATATTTATAAGTGTATATTTGCACGCCAATATATCTTTGATCTTTGGTGCACAGAAAATGGAACCATCGCTCAAAAATTGAAGAAATTAAATGATATTGTACAGGAAGAAATTAAAAAGAACGGCTACCGGAATGCATCAAAGCGAATTGCTTACATATGCAAAAGAATATCAACGTTTTGGCAAAAGTACAATCGCACGAAATCTTTAGTGGTCCAAATTTAAAGTGTTTGGCTGAATGAGAAGGAAAGTATTTCATTGCGCTGTGCCAACAAGATATCTCAATCAAAAAAACCAGAGGGCCTAGGTTGACTTCGGCCGCGTCAAAGTTTGTATTCCCTTGGAACTTTTTTGGTAACTCTTTCCTTACCATTAGCCATCAAAGTGGAAAAACGTTTTAGAAAGGCTAGTATTTGCAAAAGAACGGCCTACAATCTTAGCATAGGAAATAACGAAGATATTGATCAAAGTCACTGTTTTCCACCGATTGTTCCTATGGAAGCTATATGATACAGTTACCCGATCTTTAACAAATTCGGCACAGTCATTAACAGATATATTAAACTAACAAATGTTTATTTTGAAAGCAATCACATTAAAAATAACGAAGTTATTGACAAAGTAACTGTTTTCGACCGGTTTTCCTATGAGAGCTATATGATGTAGTCACCCGATCTCGATCAAATTTTGCAGAGACGCTTATTAATATAATAAACTTATCAATATTTAAAATCTTGGCACTCAAAATAACGAAGTTATTGAGAAAAGTCACTGTTTGTGACTTTGCCGTTTGTATGGGAGCTATATGATATAGCGGTCCCATCCGGCCAAATACGAGATATGCAGTATATACAAGCCTACATGCCAAATTTCAACTCTGTAGCTCTAACGGTCTAGGAGGAGTTTGCGTTGATCCAGACGGACGGACGGACGGACAGACGAACAGACGGAAGGACGGACATGGCTATATGAACTCGTCTCGTCATGCTGATCAAGAATATATATACTTTATTGGGTCGGAGATGCTTCCTTTTATGCGTTGCGCTTCTGACCAAAATTAATGTACCCTTTTTTTGGACAGGTATAACAAAAGAACAGACCGTGGAAGCTGAATAAAGATTTCATCGAGTCTTCTGAAAGGACAAAACGACGCAGAATAGCCGATCTAGAAAAACATGATGAATCTGCTGCTTTAGTTTTGCGTACCAGTTTTCAAACGAAGCTACTATGTTCGGAAGCAAATATTGATGAAGTTTTATCGCTTTTCATGGAAGCAAACTTAACAAAGCACCAATACGAATCCCACGTTGAAGTTGAACTTCAAAGTTTGCTCGATCACACTGCCTCTCGCATATTGGAACTTCTGGCTGAACTTATTCAAAATATAAAGCACGATTCGGCGAATAACCTGATTCTGATTGGAAAGTGGGAGCCGATATAAGCACTGGGCAAGCAGATATTGATTTATCAGATAGCAGTTTGTTTGTAACCTCGTACGTGGCCCTCAGATTAATCTGTGAATCTGATGAGTCTAAAATTATTAGAAGAATCCACGACCATCATGCACCCGTTTTTGTAGGCCCATTCGATTTCAATTTAAATGAAGTAAGTAAGTCGTCTCGCCGACTTGGGCATACCATACACCAGGTGAAACAAATATTTAAAATTTCGAAAACCAAATGTATGTCTATTAAATTGTTTTAACATGCCTCATACCATATGCTATCTCGCTCACTTTACAAACACACGAGCACTCTAGCGCCGCCACTAGCCAACGGCCAATTCTGCCCTTATGGATCGGGTAGCAAAAAACCTTCATACGTATATTTTGCATGTTTCTAGTCCGATTTCAAACGAATTCGGTAGTATGATAGAAATAGATAAGATTTATTAGTCTGCCAAATTTGATCGCGATGGTTAAAAAATTGCAAGAGCCAATCGGTTTTTTCTAAATTATGGAGGCGGAAGTGGGCATGGTAACATATGAAAATATATGTATTCTGCGCGCATACTAAGCCAATATACATACCAAATTTGGTGATTTTAGCTTTGTTAGTTTTCGAGAAAATCTGTTTTGTTTAATTTTCGGAGGCGGAAATGGGCGTGGCAAAATTTTTAAATAGTCAATATCTGCGCGTCTATTAAGCTAGCTTACATACCAAATTTGATGTCTCTATCTGCCATACTTTTTAAGAAAAACAGTTTTATGTAAATTCCGTGGGCGGAAGGGGGCGTGGCAAAAATTTGAAACAAACTCGATAAGCGTACATACTACACGAGACTGCATACCGAATTTGGTGGCTCTAGCTCTTATAGTCTCCGAGATCTAGGTGTTCATACGGACGGTCGGACGGACGGACAGACGGACATGGCTAGATCGACTCGGTTTTTGATCCTGATCAAGAATATATATACTTTGTGGGGTCGGAGATGCTTCCTTCTGCCTGTTACATACATACCTACGACTTTAATATACCATTTCACCCTATGGGTGTATGGTATAAAAAGAAGCCACACAATTGTCAATCGATGATGAAAAATATTTTACAGATAAAATTGACATGCCACCCACAATATTGGAAAGTGAAACATTAAATTAAAACACTCACTACAGCTCACTATGGTGGATGGAAAGGTATGCAATGCCTTAAACTAAACATCCTCATATATAGATATAGTAACCCGATCTTTATCAAATTCGGCACAGTCATTAACAGATATATTAAACTAACAAATGTTTTATTTGAAAGCAATCGCGCCAAAAGTAACGAAGTTATTGACCAAAGTCACTGTTTTCGAAAGATCGTTCCTATGGGAGCTATATGATATAGTCACCCGATCTTGATCAAATTTGGCATAGTCGTTAAAATGTGTAATTAACTCAACAATATTAAATTTCATGACAATAGCTCAGAAATAACGAAGTTATTAAGAAAAGTCACAGTGATCCGATCCGGCTGAATCCGAGATATACAACGACTGCAGTATATACAAGCCTACATGCAAAATTTCAGCTCTGTAGCAAACGGTCTAGGAGGAGTTTGCGTTGATCCAGACGGACGGACGGACAGACATGGCTATTTGAACTCGTCTCGTCGTGCTGATCAAGAATATATATACTTTATATGGTCGGAGATGCTTCCTTCTATGCGTTGCACACTTCTGACCAAAATTAATATACCCTCTTTGCAAGGGTATAAAAAAACATGTGGCTGCATGTGGGTGCATAGATGGTAGTGGGCGTGCACAAATCTATCCATTTTTATATATTACAGTTACAATCATCTATAGACCTTACAGTAAAAATTTTAGCTCGATATGTCTACTGGAATTATTTTTGGCCGCTCACTCCATACAATCGCAACCACTGTGGAACGTGGCGAGACGCACCATCGGTCATATGGCCGTTGTCTCGACCAATTTGATGGGTATATAGCGGAGTTCCTTGTTAAAAGAAACACAATTACATTCGAGTTGTCCAAATGTGGAAATCAATCGCATATAAGGAATTGTTGCCCTTAGATGAGGAAATGGTGGCTCTTGATTTGGACCAGTCCATTTCCTCCTCTTTTATACACCTTTGTTGTTACTAATTAAGCTAGTATTTAATTATACTTTTAAGGATAGCATTGGGGCACATACTTTTAGGGATAGATTATAAGTAATTAGAGCTTATGTTTAGCTTTAAGTACTCTTAAGAACACTAGTCATAAGATTACATGTAATTGTCTCCCTATAAACACTTCAAGTCAAACCTTGCCTTCGCACATTGATTATAAGTAATTAGAGCTTATGTTTAGCTTTAAGTACCCTTAAGAACACTAGTCGTCATAAGATTACATGTAATTGTCTCCCTATAAACACTTCAAGTCAAACCTTGCCTTCGCACCTGCTTCGATCCTGCCTTCTATCGGCAAAAATTAAAAAGGTAAATAAATAAATCCATACCATGCAATATGCAACAGCTAGAAAAAATGCACCAGAAAAATAGGCAGGCGAAGCTGCAACAGATGCAACAGAGAGCAGCAGATGAAGCATTAAAAACCAGAGGGCTAGGGCTAACTTCGACCGCTTATATGTATATCTAGCTGACCCGGCGAACTTCGTACCGCCTTAGCGTTGCAATGATGCATACTTTATTTTGTATAGCTGACCTATCTTTATTACTTTATTTTGTACCGGGCGCCGTAGAAAGCAACTAGTAGTCTCTGTATTCTTCATTGCTTCTCTCTACTCTTATGCTTTTTGATAAACTATATTTTTAGTTTTATGCTCTGGCGCGTAAATAAAAATTGTTGTTGGTTTCCGACACGGGAACAGGCGACATATAATTGGCCATGTGAAAAACATGAATTTTCTAGTTTGATGCCACATACACTTAGCGACTGCCCTTGCGATTTATTTATTGAAATTTGCAAATGCAAGCCGCACTGGAAACTGTAAACGCTTAAAGCTGAATGGCATGTCGTTCGGTATCATAGGGATGCGTGGGACTAGAAAATCTTTGCCTTTGTACTTCCCTTTTAAAATGGTTGCTTCGATGACATTGTTCAATAATTTCTTCACCGCAAGTCGGGTGCCATTACGGGGCTGGTTTATGTTCGGTAACATAATAATTACTGATCCGATTTATCTGCAGATTATTAGACAATTGACAACATCATCATCATTTATAACGGAATCAACTGATTTGTAATTCATCAATTCGCCAGCTATTTCCTCTTGAATCTGAAAATTTATTTCGTTAACATCAACATTTTTTGCGGCCAATATAACACGTTCGCTTAACCAATCGTGATTTACGTAATTTTGAGCTATGTTTGGGAAAACCATCTCCATGAGTTCGGTCTTTGATTCACAAAAGTTACAAAAATTAATAGGGAATGTAATGTATCCTGATGATTTATCAACTGCAATATTACAATTTCCAATATCGAACAGTTGTTTGGAAAACACTTCTCCAGACTGGTCCTCCTGCAATTCGACTCTCATGTTTATACTCAATTTAAGTATTTTAATGTATTTCCATGAAACGGACGACTTCAAACATGGATTTAGTTCATCAGCTGGCGTTGAGCGTGGAACAACTGGCAATATTTGTCTAAAATCACCTGTTAATAGTATCATTGCACCACCAAACCGGTTTCTTTTCTCAGCTCTGTGAGGATTCAACACAAAATTTCTATCTTCATATCGATTCCGTTCAAGTTCATTTCGCGCTTCGCGTTGCTCATCAGTTTGATTTGTTCTTATATTTCTTTGACTTGGCGTATTTCGAGTTCTGCGGCCTAAGCTTAAACGTCTGGTTGGTGGCATTGTCAAAAACAAAAATCCAACTGCAAATACTATAATTTTATGAATAAGTTTCTGTGGATTTCAAATCGGCAAACTTTTGCTTCTAATTCTTTCTGAGTTGTGAGTACGACGACCCAAATTCGCTTTTTTAGGAGGCATTATTTCGTTAGTAACTTTTCGTTTGTAACTAAAACAGAAATGAATGAATTTCCTACAACGTGGTTGACATGTAACAGCCCCCGCCTACTGCAGTCGATACACGGAAAGCCGTTATAAAAACCCATTTTATTCTCGCTCGGGAAGATTTTCTTAATAATTTTTTTCGTTAGAGCCTTTTTCTAATAATAACAAATACAAAAAAAAAAGAATTAGTGAAATCGGTCCAGACATTCACGCGTGATGCCGTGACCAAGGAAAACAGGTTTCATTTTTATATATATAGATAAACTCACCAATATTAAATTTTAAGACAATAGCTCAGAGAAAATAAAAAAGTTATTGAGACAAGTCACGAACAGTGACTTGTCGTTTGTATGGGAGCTATATTATATAGTGGCTCGATCTGACTGAATCCGAGATATACAATCCCTGCAGTATACACAAGCATGCAAAGTTTCAGCTCTGTAGCTCTAACGGTTTAGGAGTTTGCGTTGATCCAGACGGACGGACAGACGGACGGTCATGCCGATCAATAATATATGTACTTTATATAAAGTACATTACACCATATGGTCGGAAATGCTTCCTTCTATGCGTTGCAGACTTCTGACCAAAATATTATTGAAAAATGAAAAACTGATATTAATTTTTACGATATTATTTAATAATATTAAGCAATATTGAAAAAAAAGTAAAGCCTAAACATTAATTTGAAAGTAACATTAATGATAAGAATTTCAAACGGATCAGGACATAGAAATATTAAAGAAAAAGTTTCAAAAAGCGTACAAATGCACAAATAAGACTGAATAGGGATTCCTGGTGGAGGAAAAAAACCCAATCTTCATTCGTCGAATTCAAAATATGAACTGATTTTATTTAAAGAATTGTTGTGTATATAAATGAATTAGACTCTAGGCGAAAATTGTTCTTAAAAATACTTATTCTAATGACCCACGTTTTCGGGGTTTGAAAATTGTTTATATTTCATGCTCAGCATTGGCTTGTTTGGTTTTATTATTTTTTATTTTTGTGTTATGTTTTTGTTTCGTTTTGTATGTATATTTGGTGCATCTGATTTGGTGAAGCCATTTCAGATTAACACGATGTTTAATCTTAAACATTCTGCAAAGGACCGCCAAATTCGACGATTTGGATACTTTTATTTTTATTAAGTTGTCTTCAACAAATTATTATTATTAATATTATCATTAGTAAGATAATTGTTGTTAGAGAAGCATAAAAGCTTTATATTTAACTGACTTCCTATTCTTTCCTATTCTTTGGCTTCTACTGGATTTTATATTATATTTGGCAAATTAGTAATATAGCCCAATGCTTAAAAATTTTTGTTTCGAGATATCCTGATGTGTATTACTGTGTTGACTTCTAGCCTTTTTATATGGTGTAAACTTTAAAGACCTACTACTTCTACCTTTCGGCTTAAGCCAATGTGGCTTTTGCTCCACTGTTTTGATATTTCGGTAATACCTGAAATTTGAGCGGTTATTCTGTTCAAATGTTGTCTCTTTATTTTGCAATACCTGCCCTGTTTCTAATATAGACTCGGACAATTTTTTAACTGAATCTATTTTAACATTATTATTTAAATTATCATTATTTATTTCTACCATTGCCATTGGAACATTCCTTTTTTGTACTGGTTCAGGGATATATAATTTTTCTTCCCCAGTTTTTACTTACCTCCAATGTGAGGTACTGCCGGGGGCCATACATTTATTTTTGAGTTTTGTTGTTGAGCTTGTTTGGCATTGTATTTTTTTTTATTTTGACATTTACCGTTTTTGTTCTCCCAACCTTTTTTTAAACCTGTGACATCTATTGTCGTTACCACTACATATTTATTCTGATTTGATTTGGTGCAACGCGAGACGATCCAACCAAATTGAGTATTTTGACCTAGCAGGCCATCAATCTTTGTAATTCCTCCTTTTAAGATTTGGGTATATATGCTTACCCCCATTATTACATCAACCTTACCAGGTTTTTAAAGGTAGGATCAGCTAGCACGTAAGTTTGCCATTTTGACATATCCACTTTTCTAGCGGACGTTGACGATACTATGCGCAGTACGTTCAAGTGGCCCCTACGACACCAGGACAAAGCCTGTTACGCGCGAGCCCAAGCAGATAACTGCCCACCTCCCACCCGACCGACCGAGGGGTGCAGCCGTATAACGCACGGCACGAATCGCGTGGACAAAATACACAATAGAAAAGACAGACAAACACATAATACTATAGCTATCTATTAACTAAATGGGATAGGATAGATGTTTTAAGCATATTAATAGAAAACTCTGAGCCGATTACAGGGGATAGAAGATTGTAATCAGAGCAGAGGACCCTAAAAGGTTCATGCATAGCATAGTTAGAAGAACAACGACTAAGGGATAAAGGTATTAAAGGATGTCTACTCCGTCTACATGGTACCGACAGATTCACCTGAGCTAATAACTCAGGCGAGTCGATATCACCAATTAGGAGCTTGTGCATAAAAATGACACCAAGCATAATTCTACGGTTAGTTAGGGACGGAAGGTTAATCAAGAGAAGTCTACTAGAATACGAAGGCAAATTGACATTGCGATCCCAGCTTAAGCCACGAAGAGCAAAAAGCAAGAACTGCTTTTGAACGGATTCTAGTCTAATCTGGTGCGACTCATATTGAGGTGACCAAATGCAAGATCCATACTCTAAAATAGGACGGACAAGCGAAGTAAAAAGAACTTTAGTTGTATAGGGGTCATCAAATTCTTTTGACCATCTTTTAATGAAACCCAGGACACTCATGGCCTTTGCGACCGTGGTGGAAATATGGGTGTTAAAATTTAACTTATGGTCCATAAGTACGCCCAAATCATTCATATTATTTAGACGTTCTAAAGGGCTATTGTTTAGAATATAAGTGACCAGTTGAGGAGAGTTACGAAAAAAAGTTATTACCTTACATTTGGTAGTGTTAAGATTTAGTAGATTAAACTGGCACCAGGATTGAAAGTTTTTAAGATCAGCTTGTAGCCGACTAAATGAATCTGTATCTTTATAAGTAAGACAAAGCTTGACATCGTCAGCATACATAAGCACACGCGAATGAACAATGACTGATGGAAGATCGTTAATAAATAGTGTGAAGAGCAGAGGGCCAAAATGACTACCTTGAGGTACACCAGAAGTCACAGAAATGGAAACGGAAAAAGAAGACTTAAAAAGTACCTTCTGTTTTCTATTTGTTAAATATTCTCGAACCCAAGAAAGGAAAATGGGTGGAAACCCAATGTCGCTCAGCTTAGAAAGTAATAGGGTATGATTAACGGAATCAAAGGCTTTGCTGAAGTCAGTGTATATGACATCAGTTTGTTTACCATTTTTGAACCCCTTGATAATTATTGATGTAAATTCTAAAAGGTTAGTGGTTGTAGATCTACGTTTCACAAACCCATGTTGGGATGGCGAAATAATAGAGCTGCAAAATGTTGCAATTGAGAAGTTATAATTTTCTCAAAAGCTTTCGGAATAGCGGACAATTTTGAGATACCCCTATAGTTAGAGGCTTCGGACTTTTTGCCATTTTTATGCAGAGGAATAATATACGACTCCTTCCAAATAGATGGAAAAGAGGAAGATTCTACCGACAATAGAAACAATTTTAAAATGGGTTTACATAATGCGTTTGCACAGAACCTGAGTATACATCCAGGAATACCGTCTGGCCCCGGAGAATAAACAGGTTTAACTAATTTAAGTTCGGTAAGAATAGAACTTTCATCAATCACTGGATTGAAAATGCAATTAGCCTTTTTTAAATGATAAGGATACGGACTTGCTCGATATTCCGTTGAGGAATAAGTTGTTTTGAAAGAACTCGCAAACATATCGGCAATTGCCTGATCAGTGCTCGCTTTTTTATTTTGAAAAGACAAAAAAGATGGGTGCACAGAGGTCTTACGTTTAGAATTAACAAAATTATAAAATTGTTTAGGGTCAGAAGAAAACTGAAGCTTACACCGCTGAAGATAATTCTTATAGCATTGTGTATTAAGCATCATGAATTTTGAACGAGCGACTGTATACAGAGCATAATCTGATGAACGACGTGTTTTTTGGAACTTCTTATAATATCGTGTCTTCACATTTTTCAAATTGGATAGCTCGCGAGAGAACCAGGGAGGTTTGTTAAGCCGCTCCAGCCTACCAAGAGGCACACAAATATCAAAGAGTGAATTCAGAGTATCATAGAAAAAATGAACAGCCGAGTTCATATCACTACAATTGTACAGATAAGACCAATCGGTAGTAGCAATGTTTTCATTAAGGCTGGCAAAGTCAGTCTTACGAAAGCACCTAGTTAGTGATGACTCATTTGAACCAAATAATGGTGAAAGCAAGGGCAAATCAATTTTTAAATTTAATGTAGGATGAAATTTGTCTTCTGGAAGAACAAATGGTTCGATCCTAGAAACCTCACAATAAGAAGAATCCAATACAAAAATAAGATCTAACGATTTTCCATTAGAATTTAAGACAGGATTGACTTGGGATAAAGATAAGCCTAGAAGGCCATCAATAAAGTCATGTGACAAAGAGGGCAGCAACGTGGTAGATTCATCTGTTAGTGACCATGCTAAAGCGGGTAAATTAAAATCACCTACAACTATGAGCAAGTCTTGACTCGAAACTAAAGAGGAGACAAACTGAATTGCCTCTAAATGATTTAAATATACCACCATGTCTGACAATGGTGGAATATAGGAACAAGTAATGAAAGCATTAAAAGATTTAAAATTTACTTTAACACCGACAAACTCAATCTCCTGGGTACTAGAAAATTGAATCATTTCAGATGATAAAGCAGCATCCACAGCTATCAGAACGCCACCACCTATGCGAGAAATCCGGTCACGTCTGAAAATAGAAAAGTTTGTGGAAAAAACCGATGCATCAGCAATATCAGGTTTTAGCCACGTCTCTGTGAAAGCTAGAATGTTATGCTCAAAAGAAAGACTATCTACATAGAGATTAGGAAGTTTAGATTTCAGTCCTCTAACGTTCTGGTAACCCAGGTTAAGGGACGAAGCTAGTTTTTTGACACACCAGCAGATGCTGATGTGGCAGGAATAGTATTAGTTGTTGTTGTAGGCAAGCGAATCGGTTGCCGATTTTTCTTTTTTACAGTATATTCCTCAACTATTATATGTTTAGGCCAAAAATCTTCTCGACATATAGTGTCGAAGATATTGGCAGAAACACTAATTTTAAAGGACGAAATGTCCCGAGAATAAGAAAATTTAAACTTCTCCACCGCAATATTCGAGACGTTAACTTTCTTCCGAATATAGGCTATTACATCATCAGATGTGACAACAGGGTCTAGCCTAGAAACAAATATATGTTTCTTTGGTGGTATGCCAACGAGAGGCCGCGGTCCCGAAGCGTCAGCCGCAGCAGTAACGTTGGACAGGTCACCCACCGCAGCAGTCAACTTGTTCACGGGCCCTCGATACTTTTAGAACTATCGGCAATTTCCATTGGAATGGGTAATTGCCCAGACACATCGGACACTACAATAGGCATCGTTTTTAAGAGATCATTCCCAGGTGATACCGGTAATTCATTACTAATAGCATTCACAACCGGGCTCTTAAACGATATCAATTGCTGTACATTAGGAGTGGACGGTGTATGAGACCGGTCGGGGACGATAAGAGACGCTGGCGGATCTACAGATACAGAAACACCCCAAGGACTGGTCCTTTTACGTTTCGGAGACTCATTCATAAGCGATAAACTTCTGAACTGAGTCTCCACCGCAGTAAACTCCGCTTGGAGTTTATTAAAACCTGCCCTTAAAGTGTCAAAACTATCTCTAGTCCGCCTCATGAAAGAGCGCATCTCATTCTCGACCTCCCGGCAAGCATCACATCCATATTTTAAGCCACCACCTTTAGCAATAGACTCCTTGATTCTGCCTGTGTAACCTGCACACTTGACGTGAACCGCATTGTCACACAACCAACAAAGAATATAATCATGGGAGTCAACCGCATTAGTGGCAACTATGCAATTATTTTTTGAGCAGACAACCATCTTATCAAAAGTTTAATTTAATTACAAAAGGAAATACAAAAAAATAAAAAATAAAAATTCTAAAGGTAAAAAATCTGTGTATAAGAATATACTGACCAGTTCTGACACAAGGGTTAATGTGAAGAGTAAGCCTTCACAACTAAAGAATAAAAAGAAATGAAAACACAAAAACAAAAACACGTATCACAGAGTCGCGGGTAGGCAAAAGACGAGAGCGCAAATCAATCAAGAATAGGAAAGAGCGGGAGAGCGCGTCAAATTGAACACATGCAACAACAATTTGTACGCAAGAGCGCGAGAGTTAGTTAAAACGGTAAAGACACAAAAGCAAAAGAGATAAACAAAACAACAACACCGCTAATGCAAGTATTGTTGTAAGTTTTGATTTTATTTAAATTTAAACAAAAACGACAGCAAGAATTCGCGAAATGAAACTAAAATTCGGATGTTGTAATTGTTATTAATTAAACCGATAATTTAAGAGTTATATAAAAGTATTTAATCGCGAGAAAAAATAAAAGTTGATAAGCGCAAAAAAAACACGTCCGTCCTCTGCAACGAGTGAAAGTTTTTTTGCTATTTTTAATGGAAGAACTTCCATTAACTTTGGCAACACAATTGCCTCTACCTTAAGATGTCTTTTCCAGGGATTTCGCGTCTTTACATCTATTTTTATACCCTTGCAAAAAGGGTATATTAATTTTGGTCAGAAGTGTGCAACGCATAGAAGGAAGCATCTCCGACCATATAAAGTATATATATTCTTGATCAGCATGACGAGACGAGTTCACATAGCCATGTCCGTCCGTCCTGAAATTTTGCATGTAGGCTTGTATACACTGCAGGGGTTGTACATCTAGGATTCAGCCGGATCGTACCATTATATCATATAGCTCCCATACAAACGGCAAAGTCACGAACAGTGACTTTTCTCAATAACTTCGATATTTTGAGCTATTGTCGTGAAATTTAATATTGATGAGTTTATTATACCAATAAGCGACTATGCCAAATTTGATCGAGATCGGGTGACTATATCATATAGCCCCCATAGGAACGATCGGCCGAAAACAGTGACTTTGATCAATATCTTCATCATTTCCAATGCTAAAATTGTTGGGCGTTCTTTCGCAAGCATTAGCCTTTTTAGATAAAACGTTTTTTCACTTTGATGGCTATAGGTAAGGAAAGAGTTACCAAAAAAGTTCAGTTTATAGCGGACGTTGACGATACTATGCGCAGTACGTTGAAGTGGCCCCTACGACACCAGGACAAAGCCTGTTACGCGCGAGCCCAAGCAGATAACTGCCCACCTCCCACCCGACCGACCGAGGGGTGCAGCCGTATAACGCACGGCACGAATCGCGTGGACAAAATACACAATAGAAAAGACAGACAAACACATAATACTATAGCTATCTATTAACTAAATGGGATAGGATAGATGTTTTAAGCATATTAATAGAAAACTCTGAGCCGATTACATGGGATAGAAGATTGTAATCAGAACAGAGGACCCTAAAAGGTTCATGCATAGCATAGTTAGAAGAACAACGACTAAGGGATAAAGGTATTAAAGGATGTCTACTCCGTCTACATGGTACCGACAGATTCACCTGAGCTAATAACCCAGGCGAGTCGATATCACCAATTAGGAGCTTGTGCATAAAAATGACACCAAGCATAATTCTTCGGTTAGTTTGGGACGGAAGGTTAATCAAGAGAAGTCTACTTGAATACGAAGGCAAATTGACATTGCGATCCCAGCTTAAGCCACGAAGAGCAAATAGCAAGAACTGCTTTTGAACGGATTCTAGTCTAATCTGCTGCGACTCATATTGAGGTGACCAAATGCAAGATCCATACTCTAAAATAGGACGGACAAGCGAAGTAAGAAGAACTTTAGTTGTATAGGGGTCATCAAATTCTTTTGACCATCTTTTAATGAAACCCAGGACACTCATGGCCTTTGCGACCGTGTTGGAAATATGGGTGTTAAAATTTAACTTATGGTCCATAAGTACGCCCAAATCATTCATATTATTTAGACGTTCTAAAGGGCTGTTGTTTAGAAAATAAGTGACCAGTTGAGGAGAGTTAAGAAAAAAAGTCATTACCTTACATTTGGTAGTGTTAAGATTTAGTAGATTAAACTGGCACCAGGATTGAAAGTTTTTAAGATCAGCTTGTAGCCGACTAAATAAATCTGTATCTTTATAAGTAAGACAAAGCTTGACATCGTCAGCATACATAAGCACACGCGAATGAACAATGACTGATGGAAGATCGTTAATAAATAGTGTGAAGAGCAGAGGGCCAAGATGACTACCTTGAGGTAGACCAGAAGTCACAGAAATGGAAACGGAAAAAGAAGACTTAAAAAGTACCTTCTGTTTTCTATTTGTTAAATATTCTCAAACCCAAGAAAGGAAAAGAGGTGGAAACCCAATGTCGCTCAGCTTAGAAAGTGATAGGGTATGATTAACGGAATCAAAGGCTTTGCTGAAGTCAGTGTATATGACATCAGTTTGTTTACCATTTTTAAACCCCTTGATAATTATTGATGTAAAATCTAAAAGGTTAGTGGTTGTAGATCTACGTTTCACAAACCCATGTTGGGATGGCGAATTAATAGAGCTGCAAAAATGTTGCAATTGAGAAGTTATAATTTTCTCAAAAGCTTTCGGAAAAGAGGAAGATTCTACAGACAATAGAAACAATTTTAAAATGGGTTTACATAATGCGTTTGCACAGAACCTGAGTACACATCCAGGAAGACCGTCTGGCCCCGGAGAATAAACAGGTTTAACTAATTTAAGTTAAAGTTAAAATAAGAGATACCCCTATAGTTAGAGGCTTCGGACTTTTTGCCATTTTTATGCAGAGGAATAATATACGACTCCTTCCAAATAGATGGAAAAGAGGAAGATTCTACAGACAATAGAAACAATTTTAAAATGGGTTTACATAATGCGTTTGCAGAGAACCTGAGTACACATCCAGGAATACCGTCTGGCACCGGAGAATAAACAGGTTTAACTAATTTAAGTTCGCTATGAATAGAACTTTCATCAATCACTGGATTGAAAATGCAATTAGCCTTTTTTAAATGATAAGGATACGGACTTGCTCGATATTCCGTTGAGGAATAAGTTGTTTTGAAAAAACTCGCAAACATATCGGCAATTGCCTGATCAGTGCTCGCTTTTTTATTTTGAAAAGACAAAAAAGATGGGTGCACAGAGGTCTTACGTTTAGAATTAACAAAATTATAAAATTGTTTACGGTCAGAAGAAAACTGAAGCTTACACCGCTGAAGATAATTCTTATAGCATTGTGTATTAAGCATCATGAATTTTGAACGAGCGACTGTATACAGAGCATAATCTGATGAACGACGTGTTTTTGAAACTTCTTATAATATCGTGTCTTTACATTTTTCAAATTGGATAGCTCGCGAGAGAACCAGCGAGGTTTGTTAAGCCGCTCCAGCCTACCAAGAGGCACACAAATATCAAAGAGTGAATTTAGAGTATCATAGAAAAAACGAACAGCCGAGCTCATATCACTACAATTGTACAGATAACCCCAATCGGTAGTAGCAATGTTTTCATTAAGGCTGGCAAAGTCAGTCTTACGAAAGCACCTAGTTAGTGGTAACTCATTTGAACCAAGTAATGGTGAAAGCAAGGGCAAATCAATTTTTAAATTTAAGTTAGGATGAAATTTGTCTTCTGGAAGAACAAATGGTTCGATCCTAGAAACCTCACAATAAGAAGAATCCAATACAAAAATAAGATCTTACGATTTTCCATTAGAATTTAAGACAGGATTGACTTGGGATAAAGATAAGCCTAGAAGGCCATCAATAAAGTCATGTGACAAAGAGGGCAACAACGTGGTAGATTCATCTGTTAGTGACCATGCTAAAGCGGGTAAATTAAAATCACCTACAACTATGAGCATGTCTTGACTCGAAACTAAAGAGGAGACAAACTGAATTGCCTCTAAATGATTTAAATATACCACCATGTCTGACAATGGTGGAATATAGGAACAAGTAATGAAAGCATTAAAAGATTTAAAATTTACTTTAACACCGACAAACTCAATCTCCTGGGTACTAGAAAATTGAATCATTTCAGATGATAAAGCAGCATCAACAGCTATCAGAACGCCACCACCTATGCGAGAAATCCGGTCACGTCTGAAAATAGAAAAGTTTGTGGAAAAAACCGATGCATCAGCAATATCAGGTTTTAGCCACGTCTCTGTGAAAGCTAGAATGTTATGCTCAAAAGAAAGACTATCTACATAGAGATTAGGAAGTTTAGATTTCAGTTCTCTAACGTTCTGGTAACCCAGGTTAAGGGACGAAGTTGCAAGGGTATACAAACTTTGACGCGGTCAAAGTTAAGCCCGGACCTCTGGTTTTTACCTTATATTTTGATTTTTTGGCTTTTATTGAGGACACGCCACTTATTTCTGTATTTTGTTTAATTTTAGGTAATTTTAATATTTGAGCGGCTTCTTCAGACAAAATGGTGTTCTGTGAACCACAATCAATAAGGGCTCTTAGAGTCTTATATCCCCCATTTACATTTTTTACATGTATTACAGCTGTGGCCAGCAGTGTTGGTTGTGCCGTTACAACATGTGTAATACATATTAATACTCTCCTGTTTTTCTTGAAAATGGAGTAAGGTGTGGTGTCCCTTTCTGCCATGTCATTAGTGCACATTTTATTGCTTGAATGGTTCATGCGTCTTGTGCACAGGTGTACTTTTTTGTCTGTTTCATACCTTTCCGTAGGTATGAAACTTATAGCAGTTATACGCTTTATGGCCCGCAATTTTGCAAATCGGACATTTATCTTCGAATTCCGCATAATTTAAAACAGTTTGTAGCGGTTTCTTCACTTCTTTGCTCATGGCACTTAACGAGCAATATCTTTGCTCCAAGTATTCCATGACATCAGATAGCTTTTGAATTTCCCTTGTTTTTCTAATTTGGCTCTCATACAATTGCAGAGTCTCTCTGTCAAATTTCCTTAGCAGCACTTGAGCGAATATTACTTCAACTTCATCGTACCAATTTGCGGTAAATCAACGATCCGACTTAAATATCCTTTTTCGGAAAATACCCTCCGATTGTTTTCATTCCGCTTGATCAACAGTTCCCAAACGGCACTATAATTGTCAGCTGAACCTGGCAATAGATGAGCTACCATGCTCCTTGCTTCGCCCTTTAACGCGGATTTTAAATAATTGAACTTAAAAGCCGGACTTAAATCCTCTCATTTTTCAATTAATTCCGCAAATAATTCCACAAACAGATCCCATTCTCTAGGTTCAGCAGAAAATTTGGGTACCTGTATTTTTGGCAACACCGGTAGTTCCCCTCTCACGGTAACATTCTCAACTTTTAAATTTTTCTGATCGTTCATTTTCATTTCTAACACTGACACTGAATTCTGGACATCGAATTCTAAATCATCCATAGCATTTTTAAATTTTGCATCTTTTGTCAAACCCCGGTACGCCTGTACTTTCTCCCATAAATAATTGATCTTGTCTCTGTTGAATTATCTGTAGTGCGTAAATCTTTGGTTACTCTATCCAAATATTCCTGGAGCTGTCGGGCTCTATCCATAAATATCTCCTGCTTAACATTGGCGTTTTCATTACCGCGCGAGTTAACATCTTGGCCAAGACGTGTTCGAGGAAAAAGAGTAACTTTTCCCTTTTTAGTATTTTTTATTATAAAATTAAAACCTCCGTCTTGTTTGACGTTCAACACACAATTATCATTTTTATTCGGCGACAATGCCGTTCTCTCCTTCAGTTAATTATGTATATATGTAAGAATGTATATATAATTAAATATTCGATTTTCTCGATAAGGAAAAAAAAGATATTTTTCGTGAGTTAAGTAACGTACTTTATTATTTGAAAGAAAACTTAGAACTGATTACAAAAATGTCTTATGGTTATATTTATAGCTAAATTTGGGAGCCCTTTGGTGGCGTGGTTGATATTTCGACGATTTGATTGGTCCGATTTTAAGTGCTGAGTTAGCGTTCTCACGCCTTTGGTTGTTAGGGGGACAATTATTATTTCAAGTGTTCAATTGTTTATGTTAGTTTTTATGGATTAGCGTTCATACGCTTTGGTTTTGAGGGGGACAATTATTACTTCAAGTGTTCGATTGTTTATGTTAATTTTTATGGATTAGCGTTCATACGCTTTGGTTTTGAGGGGGACAATTGTTTACGTTATGATTTTTAGGGGCCGAAATATTTATATGTTATTGGGTATTGGAGTCGGATATATGACTCCCCCATCCTAAAGAAAATAGCCTGTCCTCAGGCGGATACATTGGGATATAGCGAGGGGTTTTTCTCAGCTGTAAATATTGGAGTATCAATTTTGTTTATAATTTGGGACTCGATTTTTTCAACAATTGGGGTTTCGGTTATGTCTGTGGGACCACGATTGTTATTTGATCGGAAATGCTTAATAATTAATTTTTGTGGCATTGCCTTAAACTTATAGATTAAGTATGTAATCAAACTTATTATAGTAAGTATAAAAGTGGTTAATGTAATAGTTTGAAATGCAGTATAATATTTCGTATGTTCGTTAATTATCTCTTTTGTTTGGATAAAGGAAATAGGTTCTAGCCTGGTGATATTGTTTGTTACATAAATGCTTTGGCTATAGTCAAGTAATGAATTTATTATTGATATTTCGTTTAGTTGTAAGGCACAATCGTAAATTTTTATTATGTTATTGCCTTCTATTATTAATTCGTTGTTTACGCAATTTTGATTAAGTTTAGTTTTTGGTAGATTCCATGTTACAATTATGTTTGGTTCAATGTAATTAGTTTGAAAATTCTTATATGTCTTAGTGTATTTACAAGTGGTTGGGATTTGATTTAAAATGCCTATTATACATTCGTTAGTTTCTATTTGTTTTGTGTTTTTATTGAACAAAGTCTTGTTATTAAAATAGTATTTATCGTATGAATTTTCTGTCAAAATATTTTTATTCTCGTCTGGATAAGGAAGTATCTCAAAGATAGGGGTTTTTATTACTTCTTGAGGAATGTTTGAAATGATAAATATCTCGTTTGAACTTGGTTTAAGCCAGGTGGAAGTTTTTGTATTCAATAGTTTTTCCGAATTAACATGACTTAAGTGATTATGTTTTAAAAGTTTTGGGTTAAAAATTCCTAATCTAGTGAGCTGCATGCCCATTTCTATGTCTTCAATGTATTCTGTGAAATGCTCAAAATTAAAGATTAGAACTTCTAATCTTACTTCTTTTTCTTTTTCTTCCCTGAGGCTGTTTATTACTTCTAAACCTTTATTAACAGTGTCTATTACGTAATTTAGTTCGTTTGCTTGTACGCTATTGCTTTCAAGATTATTTATTTTTTCTTCTAATTCATCTTTATCTTCCTGATCAAGAGTACCAAAAAGATATTTGTATATTGAACCAATTCCGTTAATTAGTCCTCGTTTGTTACGTTTTACAATGTGTATTCCATTAATTTCCCTACTTAGTTTTTCTGTTAAGTATTGAATATGGATTAGGTTTTTAAATTCTTGTGCTTGTTGCATTAAATTATTATATGTAATGTCTATTAGAGTTAAATTCACTTTTAAATAATGATATTCAAAGTTTGTCGGTAAGTCCATGGTTCCTGTTTTAAATATTAAGTAACCGTTTGGTGCTTTTACTGGGTTTATGTCAATGGATTGACTGCATGTTGATTTTAATGTTAAGAATAGCATGATGCATAAAAAGTCATCTTGAGTTGTTGACCTGTAATTAATTAATTGTCGTATTTGCTTTTATTAACTTTCTTTTTCTTCTTGAATTTTGATTTGTAGTGTGTAACTTTTTGTCCTCTATTTCTTTCTTCAAAATGTTTCTCGTCTAACTGATTTATTTCTCCTGTCTTTTTGAATGGATTTGTCGTTTTTGACTTTACTAATGGTGCTTGTTTAAATCTAGTGTCGATTTCGAAGTCGTGTCTATCTTCATTTAAATTGTTTATTTGATGTATTTTTCTTGTTTGGGTATTATAGTCGGGGGATCCTGCATAGATAAAAATGTCCGCTGGTGTTCGGTTAGTTGTTTTATGTCTCGTCTTATGATTGTATACGTAGAGAATTTTTCAAATTTAAGTAATTTATCTTCGATGTCATTTTCACTATTTATAATTCTGAGTTTTTCATTTACTGTTTTATGGAATCTTTCTACATCTGAGATGCCGTTTTTACTTGATGTGATTTCTAACTTTACATTTTCTTCTTGTAGCCAATTTTTTAGTGCTATACACAGAAATGCTGAATCTTTGTCTGATTTTATTTCTATCGGTTTGCCCATTTCAGTAAATACTTTCATAATTGCTCTCTTGGCTTCTAACCAATCTCTAGACTTTACTTCTACAAGTGTTGCAAATTTCGAGTAAATGTCAATGCATGAGAGGAATTGTAAATTGTCGATCATGTAAAAGTCCATGACGTATTTTTCTCTGATATTAAAAAGTTCTGGTGTTATTTCAAAAGTTAGTTTTGTATTTCTATTTTCTGTCTTTGCGATATTGCATACTGAGCATTCATTAATAATGTTTTGAATTAGGTTTTGAAAATCGGGAAAATAATATTTTTCTTTAAACAAATTAATCGTTTTTTCAATTCCTGGATGTAATAGTTCTTTATGTTGTTTTAGGATTATTTCTTTAAATTGTGCAAACGTTTGAAGGTCCTCTAACTTAATGCTAGATTTCGAGGTTTTTGTATTTGCGTTTGGTTGTATTATTTCGATAAAAGCTTGTTGGAATATGGGAAAATCTTGTTCATTATGAAAATATAGTACAGTGTTCTTACTGCAAAGATATCTTATGATTATATCCCTTGCGTAAGCATTGGTCATTTCTTTGTATGTTATTTTTATGTTTGTTTTGTAAAAGTAAGTTGTTGTTTCTGCTTTGTCTTCTGAACCTCTAATGAATTCTATTTGTCTGTTGTAATAATTAATGGGTCTTTCTACTATTGGAATGTAGTTTTCATTATCCTCGTGAGCACTATGTATTGTAGCTGCTGTGCTTTCTGTTGATCCTAAAAAGTTTTCATCTATTTTAACTCTGGAAAGGGCATCTGCTACATGATTTTCTTTGCCAGGTAAATATTTAATTTTGTAATCAAACTCATTTAGTCTTACTTTCCATCTTTGAAGTTTCATATTTGGTTCTTTTATATTGTTGAGCCATACTAAAGGCTTATGGTCGCTTAGAATCTCGAACTTTCTACCGAAAAGGTATGGCCTAAAATATTTAGTTGCCCATACAATAGATAGTAATTCCTTTTCTATGGCTGAATAATTAAGTTCGTGTTCGTTAAGTGTTCTACTACCATAAGAAATAGGTCTATGGTCCTGTGAAAGGAACGCACCTAAAGCTATGTTGCTGGCATCTGTGGTTAGGAAAAATGGTTTTTTGAAATCGGGATATGCAAGTATAGGATCATTCATAAGGAGATATTTTAATTTTTCAAAGGATGAAATGTAATTTGGGTCGTTTATATTTATTTTAGCTCCTTTCTTTAATCCTAGAGTTAAAGGTTTTGCAATATGTGCAAAGTTGGGTATAAATTTCCTGAAGAATCCGCATAATCCTAAGAATGATTTAATTTCTTTTGGAGTTTTGGGTATCGGAAAATTTTGAATTGCTTTGACTTTATCTGGGTTAGGTTTTATACCTTCTGTTGTTATTATATGACCAAGGAATGCAGTTTCCCTTTTCATAAATTCGCATTTGTCAAGTTGGAGTTTAAGATTAGCTTCTCTTAGTTTGTTAAATACCTTTCTGAGTGATAGTATGTGTTCCTCCAATGAAGTGGAGTACACAATGATGTCATCCAGATAAACAAGGCAATCCTTATAAATAAGGTCTTCCAAAAGATTATTCATGCATCTTTGGAATGTTGCCGGGGCATTTTTAAGACCAAATGGCATACGTGTGTATTCGTAATGGCCATGTTTAGTTGAGAAAGCTGTTTTTGCAATAGATTCAGGATCCATTTGAATTTGATGAAATCCCTTAGCTAAATCAATGGTGGTAAAGTATTGGCATTTTCCTAGTTTGTCGAGAATTTCGTCCATAACTGGGATTGGAAATTTGTCGTCTATTGTGACTTCATTTAGATTTCGGTAGTCAATGACTAATCTGAATTTTTGTTTCTTGGAAGCATCTCCTTTTTTTGGGACGATCCAAATGGGTGAACAGTAGGGGGAATTCGATTTACGAATGATACCCTGTTCAATCATTTCATTTATTTGTTTGTTGACTTCCATATCAAATGTTTGGGGATATTTGTATGGTCGTTTATAGATTGGGTCCTCATGTTTTGTATGAATAGAGTGCTTTATTGTACTCGTGAAAGTCAAATTTTCACCTTCGCGATACTGAATGTCACTGAATTCGTACAAGACCTTTTTTAATTTTTGAGTTTCTTCGTTGTTTAAATGGTCGAGTCTATACTCATTACTTTCTATTATTTCGTTTTCAATCGCAAAATTTGTTTCCGGGTCCCTTTCTGTGGGTGGGTCCAAAACTTCTATGTTTTGTTCTTCTTCTATTTCTTCAACATCTCTAAAATAAAATGTATAGTTTCCTAATTTTGCGTATTCTTCTTCATAATTTATTTGTGCTTTGCAGGCTTTTAGGAAAGTTCTGCCTATCAACATGTCGTATTTATTTGAAAATTTATGGATATAAAATTTTTGTTCTGTCGGACAAAGTTTGCTGGGTGCAAGGAAAATAATTTCTTTTAGTTCTACTGCTCCTTCAATCATGTTAATTTTGGAATCTCCTAAATAGGTTTTGAAATTAAAAAAGTTTTCGGACATTATATTGATTGAAGAGCCTGAATCGACTACACATCTCAAAGGTTTATTGTTCATCATTATTCTGATGAAGGACTTGTCTCTATCTCTTCTTCCGATTGATCCGAGGCATTCTGATGAAAATTTTCGGATGTATCCATTTTGCTAATTCCACTATTACTTTCTCTTTGCCTTTTTGTAGGCTGGTTTGCTACATTATTCTTTGAATAGTTGTTTTGCTGTTGATTATTCATTGGATTTTGAGCCCTGTCAATATTTAATTTTTGTTGAAATTCTTGGAATAGTTTTTGGTTTGGTATTGTATCTGATTGCTTTGTTTGAGACGGAATTGTACTATTGGGTACAAAAGTTTTTCCACCTTTTTGATTCTGATTTTGGCTTTGATTTGACTTTCTTATTTCTGTTATACTATTTTCGTATAACCCTTCTCTTTGAGCTACTTGCTTCAATTTACTGACTGTGGTTATATCGTATCTAGCTAATGTCATGAATAATCTATCGGGTAATTTTTTATTTATTACGTCTTTGATGGTGTTATTTAACGCGTTTGTATAGAGCGCGGTGTTATTCGCATCGTTTCTAGACTTAATTTGTTTGTTATAATGTAAGACTTATCTTCTAATTCGGTGACGAACTTACGAAGATTTCCTGCGTAGCTGGTGTTGTAGAGGCGTCGCAGAAGTTCCTCACAGGGGGTCTGCGTTTTTAATTCGTTGATAAGGAGTGTCCTTAGTTCCGGCCAGGTGTTAGATTGTCCAATTTGTGAGAGTCGTTGTGCTTCTCCGGTGAGCTGCATCTCGATTGCACTGAACAGTATGTTATGCTGCCTTATATCATTGGTTGGATATAGGTGCATAATAAAATCTATTCTCCTTATAAACGACGTCAGATTTTCTGGAGCTCCATCGTAATTTGCCACCTGTCTTAATGAAGACAGTGCTTGGTTGAGGTGGGCTTCGGTGAGTTCTACAGCCATTTTATATCTTTTAAATTTTTTGATTTTTCTGGATTTTAGTGATGGTTTGTTTTGGGTTTTTTTTTTTTGTGTTTTAGTGATGGTTTGTTTTGGTTTTTTTTTTTTTCTGGGTTTTAGTGATGTGTTGTTTTGTTTTTTTTTTTCTGGGTTTTAGTGATGTGTTGTTTTGTTGATCTTCTGGGTTTTTTGTGGTGTTTTGTTTTGTTAATTTTCTGGGTTTTGGTTATGTTTTATTTTGGATTTTGGTTTTTTGTTCGCACACAAGTTGGCGGTTTTTGTTCCTCAATTGGATTTAATAGTTGTAACACACAGTTAATATTTTCGCGCACAGTTGGCGTAAATATTTTTTCTTTGGTTGCAACGCACAGTTGATACTTCCGCGCACAGTTGGCAGAAAATATTTTTCACTGTTGTAGACTTTTGAGCACTACCCGTAAATTCTTGATGTCGGATCGGAAATTTATTTTGTAGTGATTATTCACTAATTCTATGTAACGCACAGATAACAGTTCTACGCGTCGCACGGATAGAATAACAGTTCACTACAATAGTTATTCACCAATTCTATGTAACACACGGATAACAATTCTATATGTAACACGGATAGAATAACTTTTTTTTTCCAATCCTACCGACTGCGCCAATTAAATATTCGATTTTCTCGATAAGGAAAAAAAAGATATTTTTCGTGAGTTAAGTAACGTACTTTATTATTTGAAAGAAAACTTAGAACTGATTACAAAAATGTCTTATGGTTATATTTATAGCTAAATTTGGGAGCCCTTTGGTGGCGTGGTTGATATTTCGACGATTTGATTGGTCCGATTTTAAGTGCTGAGTTAGCGTTCTCACGCCTTTGGTTGTTAGGGGGACAATTATTATTTCAAGTGTTCAATTGTTTATGTTAGTTTTTATGGATTAGCGTTCATACGCTTTGGTTTTGAGGGGGACAATTATTACTTCAAGTGTTCGATTGTTTATGTTAATTTTTATGGATTAGCGTTCATACGCTTTGGTTTTGAGGGGGACAATTGTTTACGTTATGATTTTTAGGGGCCGAAATATTTATATGTTATTGGGTATTGGAGTCGGATATATGACTATATGTATGTAAGTGTCTATATATGTATGTATGGATATATGTATGTGTGTAAATATGTATGTACGTATATATGTAAGTGTCTATATATGGATATATGTATGTGTGTAAATATGTATGTACGTATATATGTACATATGTGTTATTTGTTGCCCTTTTTGATGTGTTGTCCATGGTTTGTGTAGTTGAAGGTGAATTCGTTGGTGTGGTGACCGGGTAGGTAACTCCTCCCCCACTGGATTGAAGTGAGGGCCATAGCGGTGGTCTGAACGAAATTAGTAGCGACTGGTGGTGGTTTGAGAACAATTGATCCTCTTCAAAGGAATAAAATATAGTTGCGCTTTGATTGCTTCCAGGTGAGGTTGTCTATGCTAGGTTTTAAGTCTATTTAACACCAACAAATGAAACTCCCTTTCTGGTTCCAGAATTTCCGGTTGTTCTGTCCATTGATGATTTCTTGTAGATAATTTGTATCCCACGTTGGGGCAAAAAAAAAAAAACATAATTTTATCTTTAAGAGGCTTAATACTATATCTATTATAAATAACATGTTTAGGTATTTTTAGATATTTAGTCTTGTCATTGGCAATGGTATAATGAATGAATTTATAATCTTTAATTCTGAACATTGGAATTTTTATGTAAATATTACATTAGTTTTGTTTACAAATGTATCTATTTCAAGTAATCTATATAAATGTTCTTGCGATGAAATTGTGACATTTCGTTTTTCTAAAATTTCTGTGATCTTGTCTTCTTTAGTTGAAAAAAAAATAAATTTTGGGATAATTTTAAGCAAAAAAAAAAAAAATAAAGTATTATTTAAATGGTTATACATAACATCAATGCTAAGGCCAATTCTATTTAAATATTGACGAACATGGATTTCGTTGTGTTCAGTGCTTAATTCCTTATAGATCTTATTTTTATAGTTTTTTTTTTTTTTTTTTTTTTTTAAATTACTTATAATATTCTATTTGTTATTATCGGTTGATCGGTAATGTTTGAAAATTTTATAATTATTTTATTATTAACGTTTCATTGATGATTGACATTGTTTATTCATTTGTTCATGCTCCTTTAATTTCCCTAAATTCCTTTCTTTTTTTTTTTATTCTTTTGTGTAATAAGTATGTTGTTGTTTACAATAATTAGGTATATATGAAAAATCGTATTTAATAATTTTTTGTTTGCTTGTGTTTTTGTATTTTATATTATATATTGTTGAGATTATTCAACATAATGGGTTTACAGAGTTATTGATGGATATATATGTATATTAGTAGTGAATATATTCTTTGTGGTAGAACTATGAGAAACACGACCGACACAGACGGTGCCATATACGAGAGTGCATCTTGACGCGTATAGGGTTGCCAGATGGGCGGGTGACCAAGTAGGCTGCCAGATGTATTCGCAATACTTCCCCTCAGATGGCGCCTTATTTCTCTATTTTTTGTACTCCCAACAGTGTCACACAGAACTCATGCTTTGCTGTTCCTAGTCCTTTGGTTAAAACGTCTGCGGGCATTTCACTTGTTGAGATGTAATCAATGCGAAGGTCCCCTTTGTCCACCAGTTCCCTTATAAAGTGATGACGGATGTCGACATGCTTTGTCCTCTTGTGGAATAGAGGATTTCGTGTGAGTTGGCCAGCTCCTTGATTGTCGTTGTAGATTATGGTGGAACGGAGCGAGCCAAAAATCTCTTGTAAGAAGGATCTTAGATGTACAGCCTCTTTAGACGTCTCAGATAGGGCCATGTATTCCGCCTCTGTACTAGAAAGAGCGACAGTTCGCTGCTTGCGGGATTCCCAACTTATTGGTGCGTTTGCCATTTTAAATGCGAAACCTGTAAAAGATCTACGATCATCAATATTAGCAGCCCAGTCGGCATCAGCATAGCCAACCAAATCTTTTCCGGTTTTTCTATATATTAGTCCATGGTCTTGAGTACCCTTCAAATAACGAAGTACCCTTTTGGCTGCAACCCAGTGTTGTTTCCCGTAACAATTATTATACTGGCTAAGAAGACTTACGGTATGTGCAATGTCAGGGCGCGTCGACACTGCAAGCCACATTAGAGCACCTATCAAGCTTTGATATGGGACGCCTGATACTTCATCCAGGTCCGGTTTTGTCTTTGGGCACATTTGATTTGAAATTTTCTCGCTGGCGTTCATAGGTGTGCTCACTGGTTTACAGTCCTCCATGTTGAATTTCTTTAGTATATCCTTTACATACCTTGATTGACCCAAAGAACATTCACCTTTGTTCTTATTTTGAAGAAATTCGATACCCAGGCAATAAGACAGTTTTCCTAAATCCTTCATTTCAAAATTACGTGTTAATTCGGCTTTCAGCTGTGTTAGTAGCTTGTTATTATTCGTTGCGACTATGAGATCATCGACATACAGTGAAACGATAATAATCCCATTACCTTGTTTTTTCATATACACACAAGGATCGGCTGCAAGTGGCTTCAAGTTCATTTCCTTCAATTTGTAATCCAGTTTCTTAAAACCACTGGCGTCCACTCTGCTTTAATCCATACAAAGCTTTCTTTAGTTTACATACTTTATCGTCGGTGTATCTCCGCTTTTCTTTTTCCGTAAGTATTTCGGTGAATTCTGGTGGAACCTTTATATACAGTTCTTCCTCTATGTCTCCATTTAGATATGCGCTGTTAAAATCAAATTGATGGAGGTCGAGGTCGAGTTCCACGGCGATTGCTATCAGTGTTCGTATTGATCCTATACGAGCTACAGGGGAATAAGTTTCATTATAATCAATTCCCTCTCTTTGAGTGAAGCCTTTTGCTACTAGACGAGCCTTGCGGCTATCCACTTCGCCGTTTGGTTTATACTTTGTGCGGAGAACCCACTTGGTTTCTATGACTTTCTGATTCCTCTCTCGCTTACTGTTTCCCAAGTCTTATTCTTTTGTAGCGCTTTATACTCACTTATCAAGGCGTTTTTCCACTCAATTGCATTTGGACCACTTAGAGCTGCGCGCGTTGACGATTCATCTCCGATGCTTATTAGTGACGATGCCTCTCATTTTTCAATTAATTCCGCAAATAATTCCACAAACAGATCCCATTCTCTAGGTCAGCAGAAAATTTGGGTACCTGTATTTTTGGCAACACCGGTAGTTCCCCTCTCACGGTAACATTCTCAACTTTTAAATTTTTCTGATCGTTCATTTTCATTTCTAACACTGACACTGAATTCTGGACATCGAATTCTAAATCATCCATAGCATTTTTAAATTTTGCATCTTTTGTCAAACCCCGGTACGCCTGTACTTTCTCCCATAAATAATTGATCTTGTCTCTGTTGAATTATCTGTAGTGCGTAAATCTTTGGTTACTCTATCCAAATATTCCTGGAGCTGTCGGGCTCTATCCATAAATATCTCCTGCTTAACATTGGCGTTTTCATTACCGCGCGAGTTAACATCTTGGCCAAGACGTGTTCGAGGAAAAAGAGTAACTTTTCCCTTTTTAGTATTTTTATTATAAAATTAAAACCTCCGTCTTGTTTGACGTTCAACACACAATTATCATTTTTATTCGGCGACAATGCCGTTCTCTCCTTCAGTTAATTATGTATATATGTAAGAATGTATATATGTATGTAAGTGTCTATATATGTATGTATGGATATATGTATGTGTGTAAATATGTATGTACGTATATATGTAAGTGTCTATATATGGATATATGTATGTGTGTAAATATGTATGTACGTATATATGTACATATGTGTTATTTGTTGCCCTTTTGATGTGTTGTCCATGGTTTGTGTAGTTGAAGGTGAATTCGTTGGTGTGGTGACCGGGTAGGTAACTCCTCCCCACTGGATTGAAGTGAGGGCCATAGCGGTGGTCTGAACGAAATTAGTAGCGACTGGTGGTGGTTTGAGAACAATTGATCCTCTTCAAAGGAATAAAATATAGTTGCGCTTTGATTGCTTCCAGGTGAGGTTGTCTATGCTAGGTTTTAAGTCTATTTAACACCAACAAATGAAACTCCCTTTCTGGTTCCAGAATTTCCGGTTGTTCTGTCCATTGATGATTTCTTGTAGATAATTTGTATCCCACGTTGGGGCAAAAAAAAAAAAAAAACATAATTTTATCTTTAAGAGGCTTAATACTATATCTATTATAAATAACATGTTTAGGTATTTTTAGATATTTAGTCTTGTCATTGGCAATGGTATAATGAATGAATTTATAATCTTTAATTCTGAACATTGGAATTTTTATGTAAAATATTACATTAGTTTTGTTTACAAATGTATCTATTTCAAGTAATCTATATAAATGTTCTTGCGATGAAATTGTACATTTCGTTTTTCTAAAATTTCTGTGATCTTGTCTTCTTTAGTTGAAAAAAAAAATAAATTTTGGGATAATTTTAAGCAAAAAAAAAAAAAAATAAAGTATTATTTAAATGGTTATACATAACATCAATGCTAAGGCCAATTCTATTTAAATATTGACGAACATGGATTTCGTTGTGTTCAGTGCTTAATTACTTATAGATCTTATTTTTATAGTTTTTTTTTTTTTTTTTTTTTTTTAAATTACTTATAATATTCTATTTGTTATTATCGGTTGATCGGTAATGTTTGAAAATTTTATAATTATTTTATTATTAACGTTTCATTGATGATTGACATTGTTTATTCATTTGTTCATGCTCCCTTTAATTTCCCTAAATTCCTTTCTTTTTTTTTTATTCTTTTTGTGTAATAAGTATGTTGTTGTTTACAATAATTAGGTATATATGAAAAATCGTATTAATAATTTTTTGTTTGCTTGTGTTTTTGTATTTTATATTATATATTGTTGAGATTTATTCAACATAATGGGTTTACAGAGTTATTGATGGATATATATGTATATTAGTAGTGAATATATTCTTTGTGGTAGAACTATGAGAAACACGACCGACACAGACGGTGCCATATACGAGAGTGCATCTTGACGCGTATAGGGTTGCCAGATGGGCGGGTGACCAAGTAGGCTGCCAGATGTATTCGCAATACTTCCCCTCAGATGGCGCCTTATTTCTCTATTTTTTGTACTCCCAACAGTGTCACACAGAACTCATGCTTTGCTGTTCCTAGTCCTTTGGTTAAAACGTCTGCGGGCATTTCACTTGTTGAGATGTAATCAATGCGAAGGTCCCCTTTGTCCACCAGTTCCCTTATAAAGTGATGACGGATGTCGACATGCTTTGTCCTCTTGTGGAATAGAGGATTTCGTGTGAGTTGGCCAGCTCCTTGATTGTCGTTGTAGATTATGGTGGAACGGAGCGAGCCAAAAATCTCTTGTAAGAAGGATCTTAGATGTACAGCCTCTTTAGACGTCTCAGATAGGGCCATGTATTCCGCCTCTGTACTAGAAAGAGCGACAGTTCGCTGCTTGCGGGATTCCCAACTTATTGGTGCGTTTGCCATTTTAAATGCGAAACCTGTAAAAGATCTACGATCATCAATATTAGCAGCCCAGTCGGCATCAGCATAGCCAACCAAATCTTTTCCGGTTTTTCTATATATTAGTCCATGGTCTTGAGTACCCTTCAAATAACGAAGTACCCTTTTGGCTGCAACCCAGTGTTGTTTCCCGTAACAATTATTATACTGGCTAAGAAGACTTACGGTATGTGCAATGTCAGGGCGCGTCGACACTGCAAGCCACATTAGAGCACCTATCAAGCTTTGATATGGGACGCCTGATACTTCATCCAGGTCCGGTTTTGTCTTTGGGCACATTTGATTTGAAATTTTCTCGCTGGCGTTCATAGGTGTGCTCACTGGTTTACAGTCCTCCATGTTGAATTTCTTTAGTATATCCTTTACATACCTTGATTGACCCAAAGAACATTCACCTTTGTTCTTATTTTGAAGAAATTCGATACCCAGGCAATAAGACAGTTTTCCTAAATCCTTCATTTCAAAATTACGTGTTAATTCGGCTTTCAGCTGTGTTAGTAGCTTGTTATTATTCGTTGCGACTATGAGATCATCGACATACAGTGAAACGATAATAATCCCATTACCTTGTTTTTTCATATACACACAAGGATCGGCTGCAAGTGGCTTCAAGTTCATTTCCTTCAATTTGTAATCCAGTTTCTTAAAACCACTGGCGTCCACTCTGCTTTAATCCATACAAAGCTTCTTTAGTTTACATACTTTATCGTCGGTGTATCTCCGCTTTTCTTTTTCCGTAAGTATTTCGGTGAATTCTGGTGGAACCTTTATATACAGTTCTTCCTCTATGTCTCCATTTAGATATGCGCTGTTAAAATCAAATTGATGGAGGTCGAGGTCGAGTTCCACGGCGATTGCTATCAGTGTTCGTATTGATCCTATACGAGCTACAGGGGAATAAGTTTCATTATAATCAATTCCCTCTCTTTGAGTGAAGCCTTTTGCTACTAGACGAGCCTTGCGGCTATCCACTTCGCCGTTTGGTTTATACTTTGTGCGGAGAACCCACTTGGTTTCTATGACTTTCTGATTCCTCTCTCGCTTTACTGTTTCCCAAGTCTTATTCTTTTGTAGCGCTTTATACTCACTTATCAAGGCGTTTTTCCACTCAATTGCATTTGGACCACTTAGAGCTGCGCGCGTTGACGATTCATCTCCGATGCTTATTAGTGACGATGCCTCATAAAATTCGTCTTCCTCATCAGATTCCGGTTCAGGCTCATTTCCGATGGTTGGCTGGATTTGGACTTCATTATAGATGAGCTTGGGACGACCAGGTTTTCCTGTATGCACTTTTCTGGGTCTTCCAGGTCCACGTCTTTGCAGTACTGGTTCTTCTTGGACATTTTCTTCAATATCGGCATTCTCTTCTGGGGTATTTTCCTCGGGAACGACACGCTCTTCTTGAAAATCATCTTCATGACTATGTTCCTCGTGATATTCCGCATTGACTGCACTCAGCTCTGAGAATTCTTCAAATTCATGATCGTTGCCAAAAATATTTGTGAATATGACGTCACGACTTCTTAATACCATTTTGGCTTCGGGATCATATAGTCTGTAGGCTCTGGCATCATTACAGTAACCTATAAATATACAACGTTTAGATCTTGGACTGAATTTACTCTTTGCACGTTTGTCAAGCGAGTATACAGTTTGACCAAATGTGCGTAAATGTTTGATAGATGCAATACGATGATTCCATAATGTAAAAGGGACTTCTCCCCGTAGACTTTTGGATGGGCATCTATTCCGTAAGTAATTTGCAGTGTTTATTGCCTCAGCCCAGTAGCTATTTGGTAGTGCGGCTTGGATCATCATGCAGCGAGCCATTTCCACAAGAGTTCGATTCTTCCTTTCAGCCGTTCCATTTTGTTGTGGGGTGTATTCCACTGAATGCTCGTGCTTTATACCTGCGGCTTTTAAATACTTATTAAACTCATTATTGGTATACTCGGTTCCATTGTCTGATCTAAAACGTTTAATCTTTTTTCCAGTTTTGAGTTCGACGTCTACCTTAAACTCCTTGAATTTGTTAAAGACTTCTGATTTACTTTTGATAGTATACAATTCGCACCATTTCGAAAAATCATCTATAAATGTAACAAAGTATCGACTACCTCCATGACTACTTACTCGCATTGGTCCACATACATCGCTATGGATTAGTTCTAGTAGTTCTTTTGATTTGGAGTCGGATGCAGGAAACGGTTTTCGTGATTGCTTCCCCTTAATGCATGCTTCGCAGATTGGTAGACTCTCATTTATATTTACGCATGCACCATGTACTCTTCCTTTTTGGATGACATCTTTTAAGTCCTTTTCGTTTAAGTGACCAAAGCGTTCATGCCACTCCCTGATACTTGTTTTGTTTCCGACTGCTAAATGGCTTTCTTCACTCATTTCCTCGACATGGTATAGGTCATGTTTTCGCTGTGCGACAAAAACTACTTGCCCATTGGATACCTGTATTATTTCTGCAAAATTCTTCTTAAATAACACATTAAAACCGTGGTCACATATCTTCGCTATTGACAGTAGATTTTCTCTAATATCTGGTACATGCAGTGTGTTCAAAAGGTTTGCAGAAAACTTACAGTTTGGTTTAAAAGTTACCGACCCGATTCCATTAATTGCTGTGTTTTCGCCGTTTGCTAGTTTTAACTCTTGCTATTTTTCTGCATACGTTTTATTAAACCTTTCCTTCTCTGAACACATATGTGACGTTGCTCCAGAGTCCAGGCACCATCCCTTTAGGCTTGTGCGTGTAAGATTTGCTTCTTGTATGTACATACTTGAATATGACTCACTGTTTTTTTCGGAGTTTTTCGGAAATTTCTTGGGACATTTCGCCGCCTTGTGCCCCACCTTTCCACAATTATAACATTTGTATTTGAAACCACCTGCCTTGGACGACCCTGGTGCACCATTATTGAATCTCTTATTTATCATCAGTGCCCCTGGTGATGATTCTCCTTTGTTTCGATTTCGCGCTTCGTATTCATCCAATAATTTTACCTTTAGTGCTTCAGGTGTAATTAAATTGTCCTGCGACTCGATTGCTATACGAAATGTTTCGTATTCTTCTGATATACTGTACAGTAGCAAGATCGAGATTAAATCATTTATGTTGATTACTTCAGTTTCATTTATTTTGTCTACAATGTCAAAAAACTTATCGACGTGATCTCGCATGTCGGCGCCAGGGCCTAATTTTAGCAAAATCAAAGACTTCAGTAGGGTGGCTTTGCGTGCGGGACCCGTGGACTGGTAGATGCTATGCAACTTTTTCCATACTTCGTTTGAAGTTTCACAGTTTTTTATTTGTTTTAATTCTGTTGTCGCCATGGCCAGAATCAAGTCAGATTTTGCCTTAGCATCTTCTTTCACCCACTGTGCAGCATTTTGTTCTGTCTTTACACATGTATTGTTCACATATTTCCACGTATCATTTTTGATCAAAAGTGCTTCCATCTGAATTTTCCAAGTATCAAAATTTTCTTTGCCTAACGGCTCTATACGTACACTTGCGACACTCATTTTTTATGTTCTGTTTCTCTTTATTTAACTGTTTTCTATTGTGTTCTCCCTCGCACGTTTTTTCTTGACTTAGCTACACAAGCAAAAGCCGACCGCGAAGCTACACAAGCAACGTAAAAAAAACGGCAGTTCGGCGCCACACAGGCGAGACACAAAAATCTTTCTAGAACTTATTCGCCACAACTTTTACACTTTTTACTTTATTTTCACTATTCTGAATCCATCGAATTATTGGCGCAGTGGAAGCGTGCTGGGCCCATAACCTGTTGAGATTTATTCAACATAATGGGTTTACAGAGTTATTGATGGATATATATGTATATTAGTAGTGAATATATTCTTTGTGGTAGAACTATGAGAAACACGACCGACACAGACGGTGCCATATACGAGAGTGCATCTTGACGCGTATAGGGTTGCCAGATGGGTGGGTGACCAAGTAGGCTGCCAGATGTATTCGCAATATATATATGTATACCTGGTTTTTTGCTAAGGCTTTCTTGTCAATCGTTTTATTTTTGACTTGTGAATTTTTTGCTTTTTCTTTGTAATAAATGTGACCCCCTTATCTTAGTGACAATATGTTTTGAAAAGCGAGGAGTCAATTTATTCTTCTATTTTCTTTTCTGAATACTGTCTCGTCAGTTTCCACTTCTGGTGGATCCTTCCTTTCTTCGTTTAGTTTTAAAGTTCGTTTTTTATTTTGATCAGATATTTGTTGAGCAATCTTGGGGTATATTTTTTTTTGATAAAGGTTTAAGTCTTGTAAATAATCGTGTTCGTTAGTAAATTTTAATGCTTTTTGAAACAGGTGGGTTCGACCCGAGAATAATTCAAAGGGTGTGAAATTAGTTGCAGAGTGTATAGCATTGTTGTAAATGATCAATGCTTCAGCGAGGATATCGTCATGTATTGTGGGAGTTTTTTCAGTTTTCCTCTTTTCCATTATTAGTCTGTAAATTTCTGTTAAAGACGAATGAAATCGTTCAACAGGGGCGTTACTTGAAGACTGTTGAAAAGATGTGACATGTCTGGTGATATTGTATTGAGTGCAAAAATCAATGAAAAGATTTCCTGCGAACTCTGCACCCTGGTCACAAACAATCTTTTTAGGTATGCCATGAGTGCACATAAAATGTCTGATTGATTTTACTATATTTAGGCTATCTCTTGCTGGTATAGTGTACCCAGCAGCAAATTTTGAAAACTTGTCTATTATTGTTAAAACATTTTGATGGTTAATGGTGTACAAATCGACATGAATTATGTCTAATGGGAGTTTTGGAACCTCTGTTTCCTGATAGGGAACTTTTTGCGGATGTCTATCGTATTTCAGGGTTTGGCATAAGTCACAATTGTTTATTGTTTTTGTAATTTTTTGCTTCATATGTGGAAAATATATTGTTCTTTTTAAATGGGCTAGAGTTTCATCAATTCCCCTGTGATTATTATAATAGTGATAGTCTCTAATTTCTTTTTCTTGTTCATCCTGTGTGGTACGTTCTTCCAAAAACTCTGTGCATCTAACAAGTTTATAGAGTGTACTGTTTGAAAAAAACTGTGAAAAAACCTCTTGTACTATTTTGAATATTGTGTCAGTGGTAAAAATTGCACAAGTTTTATTTGGTTTTAAAATAGTTCTCAAAATTCTAATCACGACTTTTTTATTAAAAATGGGTTCTGATATAATGCGGCGAAGTTTGTTTTTAAACGGGCTTTCGATTTTGATGTTAGAAACTGGATCTTTGTTAAGGATAATTTGGATATTAAAATCGTTTAAACATTTTTCCGAAATTGCTATAAGTTGTGAAATGTTCTCCAGGCCTGAATGTACGGTTTCCTCACATGTCGCCTCCACTGATTCTTGGTCATTTAAGTTGATATCAAGTGTTGTTCTGCTCAAGGCGTCAGCAATCACGTTTTGAGACCCCTTTTTGTATATAACTTCGTAATCGTACTCTAACAGTCTGAGCTTCCATCTCACCAATTTGGAATTTGGTTCCTTGAAACTCATAAGCCATGTCAGGGGCTTATGGTCAGTGACAATTTTAAATTTTTGACCAAAAAGATACGGTCTAAAATACTTAATTGCCCAAATTATGGCAAGCATCTCTTTTTCGACGGTAGAGTAGTTCGCCTCGGTGTCCGTTAGTGTTCTGCTAGCGAATGAAACTGGCTTGTCCGATCCCAAGTTTCCTTGAGATAAAACAGCCCATAAAGCGACATTACTTGCATCTGTAGTAAGTATAAACGGTTTATCGAAATCAGGGTATATTAGGATCGGGTCATTACATAACAAGGTTCTACAATATTCGAAAGTTTGATAAAGTCCTCGTCAACAGTAACCTTTGAGTTTCCCTTCCGTTGTTTAGTTAGTGGTTTTGTTATTTTAGCAAAATCTTTAATAAACTTTCTATAATAACCCATGACACCTAAGAATGATTTAATTTGTTTCTGTGTAGTAGGCAAAGGGAATTTCTTTATTGTCTCAATCTTTGTCGGGTTTGGCTTTACCCCTTCGGGGGTAACAATGTGACCCAGATTTTCGATTTCCTTTTTCAGGAATTCAGACTTATCCGGTTGTAATTTTAAATTTGCATTTCTAATTTTCTTGAAGACTTTTTTTAAATGTTGGATATGTTCCTGTAAGGATGGCGAGAAAACAATGATGTCATCCATATATGCAAGGCAACAGGTTCCAAATAAGTCACCAAATAAGGAATCTATTACCCTTTGAAAAGTTGCAGGTGCATTAGTCAGGCCAAAGGGCATTCTGATAAACTCGTAATGTTCTCCCTCCGCCGAAAATGCTGTTTTCTGGATGTCGTCCTTGTGCATCTCTATCTCTATCTAGTGGTGGTAACCACTGGCTAAATCCAGTATTGAAAAATATTTCGATTTCCCAATTCTATCCAAGACATCGTTTATTATTGGCATAGGGTACTTGTCTTTTATGGTTTTCTCATTTAGCTTTCTAAAATCTACAACTAGACGCCACTTTCTTTTTCCTGAGGCATCGGCTTTTTTTCTTCTGAGTTGATATGGGCAGTTCTAATTACTTTGTTAAAATCAAATGAGCTTAAATCTGTTTCATTATCATTTTGGAAAGCGATGTTTACTTCTATATGCTGACCTTTGGAATATGAATTTACTTGAAGGGGTTGGTCAAAACATATACTTTTATGTGAATCGGAGTAATTTGTTATTTCGACCCAACTGAAGTTATTTTCTGCTGAATATAATCCGTTTGAAATAAAAAGGTCATTATCTAGTTGTATTTCTTGACAAAGAAAAGTGCCTTCTTTAAGGTTAACAGGGATCTTGATTAGTTTTCTGGTTGAATGCTCAATCTCTAGCTTTTCTCCTGCTACATTTTCTTTGTGAGTATTGGGAGTTTAGCATTTTGTGTGATCAACACGAAATTTTCTAAGTCTACTTTTGCTTTCAATGTTTTTAGTAAATCGACTCCTATAAGGCCATCAAAAAATGAATGGAATTTAAATAATAAAATTTTAGTGTACCATTTTGGTTAAATTCATTAAACATGTCTAGTAAGCATGCTGAATATAGTGCATGTGTATTTATAATTGTTTCTATAATTCTTGGCTCGGTTAGTTTAATATGTTGTTCACTTGGAACAAATTGAGGGTCAAGAAAGAAGTAGTAGACCCTGTGTCGATCAAAAGGTTTAATTTTTTACCAAATGGGAATTGAATTTGAACATATGGTAAAATCGAGCCATGTGTGTGCTTGGTTATGTAGCCTGCTTGGATGTTGAGGCTACATACTGAAAATTTTGGTCATCATTAATGTTGTGCAACTCATCTCTTTTTTTTATTTGATTACTGTTGTTTGTGTTGGATTTTGCAGACTGGTTAGAGAAGTTGGAATTTCTAGTTTGGGTACTATAGTTTCCCCAATTTTTCTGTCTCTGTCGGTCACTTTGTTGCTCATTGTCGTACTTTTTTTGTTTAAATGGTCTTTGATTGTTGTTACTGTAATTATTTGTTTTTCCCTCTTGAGACCAATTTCTCTCCCTTTTTTGTTGGTTTCGGGGCCCAAACGATTCCGAATTTCGACCATTATACGTTGTTCTTTCAAGCTCTGATTTATTCGCCTAGCTTCTCTTTGACTAGTATAAACTTCCTTTTCCGCAATTGCTATTTCATATGCTGTAACGATATCCGTGGGGTTTCTGCCTCGAACTATTGAACCTAAAGGTCCACGAAGTCCCTTCAGAAAAGTGGTTAGACATTGGTTAAGAAACAATTCTTTCTTTGTTTGTATGATAGTTGGATTGGTATCCTTTTGGTCAATGATGTTTAGTAGAGCTCTTGGAATATTTGTGATTTTTTCGTATAATATCTCTACCGGATGGCTTTGCAGTGTTAATATTCCAAGTTCTGCTATTAGATTATACTCGGTTCTTTTATCGACAAAGTGTTTAATTAAGGTATCTTTAATTTCATTCCAATTAAGTCGCACATTTGATTGATACAAGACTTCATGAGCTTTACCCTGAATTTTGTTCCTGATTGCTCTCAAAATCATGACCCCTGCAGGTGTCTGATCTGCTCCTTTAATAAGCATTAAAAACTCCTCAACATTGGTAATGAATTCTTTTAGTCCCTCTTTATTTCCCTCATATACAGGCATAGACTGAATCAATTGTAATAAATCGGATATCTTAAACCCACCTAATGGCTCCTGTGTTTGTGGGCCAGTGGGTTGGGCTGGAGGAATCTCCTGATCTAAAGGCATTGATAATTCGAAACTCATTGGTAATTCGAAAAACTATTTTTTTTTGAATTTGTTTTGTTAGTATCTAGTCTCTTAGATCGTGTTTCTTACTTTTTAACTTAATCGTAGCTTAATATATCTTTCTTACTTATGTTTTATTGACTCACGAATTGTTGTCCCTCCGTGTGGCAAGCGATGAAATGATGGTTTTAAATAGTTGTTGTTTTATTTTGCGGTTGTGCTGAAGCTAAGAATTGTTTTCCCTCCGTGTGGCAAGCGATGAAATGATGGGTTTAAATATTTGTTGTTTTATTTTGCGGTTGTGCTGAAGCTACCTGAGATTGTTGCTCGTTGCAGAAGTCCCAACTTCTTTTTTTTTTGAATCTGTTGACTCACGAATTGTTGTCCCTCCGTGTGGCAAGCGATGAAATGATGGTTTTAAATAGTTGTTGTTTTATTTTGCGGTTGTGCTGAAGCTAAGAATTGTTTTCCCTCCGTGTGGCAAGCGATGAAATGATGGGTTTAAATATTTGTAGTTTTATTTCGCGGTTGTGCTGAAGCTAGCTGAGATTGTTGCTCGATGCAGTAGTCCCAACTAAGGGCGGACAGTCGTCAGCCGTGAATTTCACCAGATTAAGCCTTGTTAATAAAAAAAAATTATTATTATTTTGAATAGACAAGCTTTTGTGTATTCAACATCTTTATTGTTGTTTCAAAATTGATATATATGTATATTTTTTTGTTTTTTTATTTTTTTTTATTATATATTTTTTTTTATTTATTTTTATTTTTTTTTAATTTTTTTGTGTTTTGTGGTTTTTTTTTTTGTTTTTTTTTTTATTAGCTCTGTCCAATACATCAGGTTCCGGTTACACATACACACAAACTTGTGGGCACATATAACCGTCTAGCGCAATAAGAACACGAAAAAAAAAAAATTTGTACAACAACTTATGTGTTGGTTTAAACAGCTTATGTATCGTTTAGCTATTTGTTCTCCTCCTTTTTTTTTTTTTTTGAGTATGAAAACCAGAGGCTGGTTTGCCCCCTTTTACTTTGGAGGGTCCCTTGGGAATCACAAAGTTGGGGAAAGTTATACTATTTTTATAGTAGTGTTTTTTGTTTATAGTTTTAAATATTTTATTTTCTTTTTTTTTGTTTTTTTTTTTTGAGTATTAAAAACCAGAGGTTGGTTTGCCCCCTTTTACTTTGGAGGGTCCCTTGGGAATCACAAAGTTGGGGAAAGTTATACTATTTTTATAGTAGTTTTTTTTGTTTATAGTTTTAAATATTTTATTTGAATCAATTTTGTTGTTGGTTTCTTTTTTTTTTTTTTTTTTTTTTTGAGTATGAAAACCAGAGGCTGGTTTGCCCCCTTTTATTTTGGAGGGTCCTTGGGAATCACAAAGTTGGGGAAAGTTATACTATTTTTATAGTAGTGTTTTTTGTTTATAGTTTTAAATATTTTATTTGAATCAATTTTGTTGTTGGTTTCTTTTTTTTTTTTTTTATCTATATATATATATATATGTACCTTTCCTTTCCTTTCCTTTCCTTTATCTATTGTTGGGCCTTTGCTCGCTCAAACTTGAAGCATTCGAATTTCACAGCTTATTGTTTAATTTGCACACACTTTGACTTCTGTCTACTTTTTTTTTATATATATTATTATTTTTTTTTATTTTTTTTTTTTTTGAAGATCGATGTTGCTTCCAAGGCGGTTGAAAATTAAATGACTCGCTGCCCAAAGGTTAGGAAACTACAAAACGCACTCCAAAATTTGCGAAGCCACTCGTCAAACAATTCTGACTGTCGCGACATCGCTGTCGTTCTGTTCTAACGGAACACGTAAAGCCACCAAAATGTGCGACTCGCGACGCGGTCAGACGAAAAAGATGATAAAATAGAGACGCTTGTCGCGAAGCAACTTTGTACCGTTGCGGCATCTCCGTCACTCTGACGAGACATGCAAGTCTGCAAAATGTAGCAAACGACAATGTCGCCTGTTACGCAGCTTGTACCGCGACGCGGTCAGACCAAAAAGATGATGAAATAGAGACGCTTGTCGCGAAGCAACTTTGTACCGTTGCGGCATCTCCGTCACTCTGACGAGACACGCAAGTCTGCAAAATGTAGCAAACGACAATGTCGCCTGTTACGCAGCTTGTACCCATATACATGTGTGTATGTGCTTAACGGGAATTGCTGAATTCGGGGGAACGAATACACCCGAAGCAAAAATTTGAAAAAGATGATTAAATATTTTAAATTCGAGTGAAACTGAAATGCAACACCAACATCAATATCATGGAGTACACATTGACGATTTATACATATGTATGTATATGTATGTACATATGTACATGTTTTGTTGTCTTTATCGCTCTGTCCGATACAGTTGGTTCAATCGCAAAATGCACTGGTTTAGCACACTTAACAATCTCTAGCACGATTAGGCAACAATTTATGCATTATTATAATTTTTTTTTTTTTTTATTACCAATGCAATATTTGTGAATTATTATTTAAATACTTTTCAGTTAACATCTTGGCCAAGACGTGTTCGAGGAAAAAGAGTAACTTTTCCCTGTGTTTATTTACTTTTTAGTATTTTTTATTATAAAAATAAAACCTCCGTCTTGTTTGACGTTCAACACACAATTATCATTTTTATTCGGCGACAATGCCGTTCTCTCCTTCAGTTAATTATGTATATATGTATGAATGTATATATGTATGTAAGTGTCTATATATGTATGTATGGATATATGTATGTGTGTAAATATGTATGTACGTATATATGTAAGTGTCTATATATGGATATATGTATGTGTGTAAATATGTATGTACGTATATATGTACATATGTGTTATTTGTTGCCCTTTTTGATGTGTTGTCCATGGTTTGTGTAGTTGAAGGTGAATTCGTTGGTGTGGTGACCGGGTAGGTAACTCGCGCCTCTACTTTGCTATCATCCATCTTTTCGAACATCGATACATCTGCTTCACTGTTTTCCGAATCACCAGTGCCCTGCCTGCTTGACTCTCCTTTGAAAAAGATGATTAAATATTTTAAATTCGAGTGAAACTGAAATGCAACACACCATCTCCGTAAATAATTTTTTTACCGCCGCCGAAATTATTGCAGTTGCTCGACTAGCTAACCACCCTTCATATACTCGGTCGCATGCACAAGTGCTTGCTCAACCGGTAGCAATAAAGACAACCAATGTAGAAATGCGAATAATTTTAAACGATGACTGTCCGATGTTTGCGCGACCCCGTAGACTTGCATTTAAAGAGGCAGAGTTCGTGAACGAGAAAGTCGAAGAATGGTTGGCTGAAGGCATAATTGAAGAGTCAACGTCCGAATACACAAGTCCGGTGGTACTTGTGAAGAAGCATGACGATTCCTACCGGCTATGTGTCGATTTTCGTAAAATAAACAAGGTATGTGTGCGTGACCATTATCCATTGCCGCTCATCGAGGAATAGTTGGATCGTTTGCAAGACGCTACGATTTTTAGTACCATTGATTTGAAGAACGGCTTCTTTCATGTGGCAGTTGCAGAATCTAGTCGAAAGTATACGTCGTTTGTGACCCACTGTGGTCAGTACCAATTCAAGAGGGTTTGGATTTACTAATTCACCTGGAGTATTCTAAAGAGATGTAAATGCAATATTTCGGCATTTATCCAAGAGAGGCATTGCGCTGCCATACGTTGACGATGTTATCATCTTGACCAGAGATGAAGAGGAAGCTGTTAAGAATCTAAAAGAGGTAATCGTAACCTGCGAAGAGTATGGTTTAGAGTTAAACCTGAAGAAGTGTCATTTTTTAAAGAAAAGAATACAATTTTTGGGACACATTGTCGAGAATAAGAAGATATATCCATCTCCAGATAAATTGAGGCTGAGGTTATTTTAGAAAGTTTATTCCAAACTATGCGTGTATAGCGAAGCCTCTGACCGAATTGACCAAGAATGCACCAAAATTTGTCTGTGGCCCTGAAGAAGAAAATGCAGTTCAGATCTTGAAGAAGTTACTAACTGAAAATCCAGTCTTAAGTATCTACAACCAGTCGTACCAATCTGAAGTCCATCAGTATGGACTGATGCATCTATTGCAGGCTTTGGAGCAGTTTTACTACAAAGATGTCCAGACGACGGTGAACTCCATCCCGTATACTACATGAGTCGAAAAACCACAGATTCACAGCGAAAGTATAGCAGCTACGAATTAGAGATTCTCGCAGTCATAACAGCTTTAGAAAAGTTTAGAGTTTATCTTTTGGGTTTGCATTTTAAGCTAATCACGGATTGCGACGCATTTACACAGACTCTGGAGAAGAAGAGCCTTTGTATTAGGGTAGCTCGTTGGGTACTTTTTCTTCAAGAATACGATTTTGACGTTTTACACCGTTCAGGTACCCGTATGAGACACGTCGACGCCCTCAGCAGGTATCCAATTATGCAAATTAACGACTATGGAAAGTTTAGCGTTGGCATAAAGAAGGCACAGTCACAAGATGAGAAAATAAGAGCCATCATAGAAGTTCTGAGAGACAATTCGAAAGCTTATGATGATTATTTTCTGAAAGCCGATATTCTGTACAAATTAGTCAATGACGTTGATTTCATTGTTGTCCCAAACGCGATGCAGAACCAGATTATTGGTCAGGCACATAACAAAGGACATTTCGGGGCAAAGAAGACGAAAGACTTGATTTGCACCAGAAGTATTGGCACTTCTCCATTTGAGTTACTAACTGGTGTAAAGATGAGTCCCAACGATGACCATAAACTGAGAGATCTTATCAACCAAGAGACGAAGGCAATATTTACAGACCAAAGAAGCGAGCTCCGTGCCAAGGCGAAGGCACACATCTCCAAGATCCAAGACGAAAACAAGAAGTACTACAACCTACGTCGTAAGCAAGCTCGATCTTATAGTGTTGGCGACCTGGTTGCAATTAAGAGGACGCAATTTGGCAGGGGTCTCAAACTAAAACCAAAATATTTTGGACCCTACCAAGTTAAGAAGGTGAAGCACAACAACGCAGAGTACATGAAGCACTGGAGCCCAAACCGAGACGATGAAGAAGATGACCCAGCATTCGGGTCGAATGCGTAGTCAGAATGGCCGAATGTGGGATGTGCATTTGCGAAGTGTATCAATCCCACTGTACATTTCGCATAGTGTAATCTCTATAAAGTCGTATTTTCATGTAAACCCCCTAGACTATAATTATATCGTTAAATAAAACCCCACATATGTATGGTTTCAAATATTTAGTCGCCCAATATATTGCTGTTAATTCTTGCTTTATTGTTGACTTATTGCTTTCGCCTTTTGTAAATGCTTTAGATGTGTATGATATTGGAAATTTGAGTCCATCATATTCTTGGCTACGTATGGGATCTTGCTGGCATCAATTGTAATACAAAATTGTATTACAATTTGGAGTATTTGTGGACTTAATAATTGGTTTTTTAAATATTCGAAGGCTGATTGACAGTTTGTATCCCAATTAAATTTTAAATTTTCCTTGATAGTGTATTGATAAATTGTGCATGATATGCAAAGTTTTAATTTATTGCCATTCTTGAGAGTCGCGTATTCTTGAATCCTTTTAAACTTGCTTTCGCCTGGTAAAAATTCCTTTATTTGTACATTTGTGTCCTAAAAACGTAACTTCATGTCTGAAGAAAAAGCTCTTGCCTGTATGCAACTTTAAATTATACTTTCGACAGGTTTTTCAAATACATTTCTTAAGTTTCTGATCATGTGACTTACAGAGCACCCAGTGACAATTAGATCATCCATATATAGGAACGTTTGAGAAGGTGTTAGACCATGAATGCAATGGACATCATTCTTTGGAACGAGTTTGGTGCGATTACCATATGGTAAAAAGTACCCAACGAGCTACCCTGATACAAAGGCTCTTCTTCTCCAGAGTCTTTGTAAATGCGTCGCAATCCGTGATTAGCTTAAAATGCAAAAGATAAACTCTAAACTTTTCTAAAGCTGTTATGACTGCGAGAATCTCTAATTCGTAGCTGCTATACTTTCGCTGTGAATCTGTGGTTTTTCGACTCATGTAGTATACGGGATGGAGTTCACCGTCGTCTGGACATCTTTGTAGTAAAACTGCTCCAAAGCCTGCAATAGATGCATCAGTCCATACTGATGGACTTCAGATTGGTACGACTGGTTGTAGATACTTAAGACTGGATTTTCAGTTAGTAACTTCTTCAAGATCTGAACTGCATTTTCTTCTTCAGGGCCACAGACAAATTTTGGTGCATTCTTGGTCAATTCGGTCAGAGGCTTCGCTATACACGCATAGTTTGGAATAAACTTTCTAAAATAACCCGTCAAACCTAAGAAACTTTGAACTTGCTTTACGGTTTGAGGCATTTTAAACTTTGCAACAGCTTCAATTTTATCTGGAGATGGATATATCTTCTTATTCTCGATAATGTGTCCCAAAAATTGTATTCTTTTCTTTAAAAAATGACACTTCTTCAGGTTTAACTCTAAACCATACTCTTCGCAGGTTACGATTACCTCTTTTAGATTCTTAACAGCTTCCTCTTCATCTCTGGTCAAGATGATAACATCGTCAACGTATGGCAGCGCAATGCCTCTCTTGGATAAATGCCGAAATATTGCATTTACATGTCTTTAGAATACTCCAGGTGAATTAGTAAATCCAAACGGAACCCTCTTGAATTGGTACTGACCACAGTGGGTCACAAACGACGTATACTTTCGACTAGATTCTGCAACTGCCACATGAAAGAAGCCGTTCTTCAAATCAATGGTACTAAAAATCGTAGCGTCTTGCAAACGATCCAACTGATCCTCGATGAGCGGCAATGGATAATGGTCACGCACACATACCTTGTTTATATTACGAAAATCGACACATAGCCGGTAGGAATCGTCATGCTTCTTCACAAGTACCACCGGACTTGACTCTTCAATTATACTTTCAGCCAACCATTCTTCGACTTTCTCGTTCACGAACTCTGCCTCTTTAAATGCAAGTCTACGGGGTCGCGCAAACATCGGACAGTCATCGTTTAAAATTATTCGCATTTCTACATTGGTTGTCTTTATTGCTACCGGTTGATAATTAGATATCAAATCGAATACCTCTTTTTTAGCACTTGTGCTTGCACATTCGTCTATATTAAGTTCATCTTTTTTATTCGCGACATCAATTTTTAGCATTTTTATTTCATCACTTTCTTTTTCGAATTTTTCTACTCTTGCACCATTTCGGCTAAAAATAATGTCAGCTTGCAAACATAATTCCTCGCCTATGATCATTTCGACATCTAACAATCTAATCGGTACTACATGAAAATCTAACACGAACGATTGGTCGTCAATCAAAATGGAATTCACAAAGTGTCCAATTGGGGTTATCTTATTTGATTCTCCGCCACTGAATCCAATTAGAAACCCGTCAAAGCTACTCAACTCGGGTTGTTTCAAACGTTTATACAAATCTTCGCGAATGATACAAAATTTACTTCCGGTGTCGAACAATGCTTTACACTCAATATTGTCAATTTTAATAACTTTACAGGTTATTTCTTCTTTCGACTTTAAACTTCTTGTGTTTGGTTCAAATTTACAGTTCATTTCTCGTTTATAACAATTTTTAGCTATACGACCAAATTCATTACATTTGTAGCACTTTCTACCTTTCCCTTTATCATCACAATCTTTTGAGTAATGTCCTTTATCTCCACAGTTGTAACACACAACATCGTCTTTATTAGTTTTTATCATTTTGTTTTTCAGTCTTGCACTGTTCTCATCGTTTTGGTATTTACCATTGCCTTTCTTACTTTCTTTTTCACTCATTATTTTATACTGCTTTAATTTCTCTTTAAACTCAATTAAATTTTTCGCACCATATAAAATCGACATTTTCTCACTTTTTTCATCAATGCCGTCAATTAAATATTCTATTAATGAATCGTCTTTTATTTGTCCACGTGAAGCTACACCTTTCATTCTGTAAAAATACTCATAAACGCACTCATTGTTTTTACGCTTCATTTTCATCAGTTGCTCATGTATTTACTACTCACGCACGATTTGAATTCACTCAAAAGTGCTTTTTCGAGAGAGTTCCATGAATTTATTCCTCTCTCACTCAAGACAAACAGTTTCGCGATACCTTTTAACGCCTTCTTCGCGAACAGAAACTTCTGGAAATCGTTCCAACACATCAACGTTGCTTGCTCATTGAATTCGTTAATCCAAACTTCTACTGCAATAGTGCTAGTGCCGTCAAAAATACGAATGTTCTCTTCCACGTCGCGAATACTAATGGCAAAACGCGGCGTCATCATTCTATCTCTCTCTTCGTTTATTCTTCTGTACTCATCGTTGTTGTTCTCGCTTGCTCTCTCGTGCGGTATGTTCCTCAAATTATTCTCTGTTGCTACGTTCCTCTCTGTAGCTACCGACTCATGATCTGTCTCGTCGTCTATTTCATTATCTACTTCGTCGTCTAATTCGTCTTCGTCTTGTGATGCCAACAAATTGTTCATCTTCAAATTCGAGAAAATATGCAATGCAAGGTCGTCGACACTGTACTTGATTCCCAATACATTGCAAATCGAAACAAGATCACCGTTCGTCAAATTTCGTCGTACATATTCCGCTTTTGCTTTGTATTTTGCGTTCGCTTCATCGTAATCGAAACCAGAAAATTCTCGAATTCTTTTGCGGTTATTTCTATCTCCCTCACTCTCATAGATAAATTTATGCAATGCTCTGATATTGTCTACTTATCCGTTTTCAGAGTACCACTTATTAAATCATTTAGACACGACATAGTTAATGTTTTAATTTCACCATTAGCAGAGCAGGACCGACTTAATACGACACGATTGTTAAAGAAAAAAAAATCACTTTTTTTTTCACTCTTCTCCCGCACGAACGCGCAAAAAATGTATGTGGGGTGTTCTCTTGTATCCCGCACTCTTTCTATCACGACAAAATATGTGGGGAAAACTCTTTGTAACCGGATGAGCGCCACTCCTACTCGAATCTATCCCGGTCGAGCAACCAAAATATGTGGGGTTTTATTTAACGATATAATTATAGTCTAGGGGGTTTACATGAAAATACGACTTTATAGAGATTACCCTATGTGAAATGACAATCGACGTTTGGCTCGGCTCAACTTTGGCGTCCGTCTATGACGCTTCGACTTTTCGCGCCCGACTTTGGCGCTCGACTTTAAGTGTCCGACTTTGACACGACGACTTTTAGCACCCGTCTATGGTACTCGACTTGACCTTGCATCCGACTATGACGCAAGACCTCAAAACACGTCCGTCTTGTTTGACGCGCAAAAACCAACTCTGCCGTCGTCATCTCTCATTCGTTTGTCATCTCTCTTGATCGTCTTTTCTCACACGCTCACGTTCTCTCTTGATCGTCGTCTCGTCTCTCGTGTACAGTGGGATTGATACACTTCGCAAATGCACATCCCACAGTACATTACGAAATAAAATAAAATACAATTAATTTAATGCAAATAAAACCCGAATCTCTTAAACACCCTGACATCGGTCAATTCATCTACCGCCCACAATACATATACAAATACTGCTTATCAAATATATATTACCAACAGGAACTCACAGTTTTATCACACGCATGCATCCACGGCTTGAGTCGGGCTGATTCTAAGATACCTTTGTAGGGCAATTTAGTAAGTTGACAATCGTCAATATCAGTGACTTCCTGATATGGTTCATTTGGAAGAACTCGAATTATCTTATAAGGACCACGGTAAAAAGCGAACTTTTTGCACGACCCGGACGTGACATCAACATTGACTCTATAGGATGATGGTGCCTTATGCCTTAAGGCGTACCGCTTTTCATTGCGCTCCTGCGGTAATAGAATTTTAGCAATTGCCTCTTGCCTAGTAACTTCAAGGTTACATGTGTTTTCTGAACTAAATTTCGGAGTTTTACCGGTACTACACTGGACTGAGTTATCAATACGATTAACTAATTTATACCAATCGGCTTGGGCTAAAGGTTCTGACAGCTTTCCCAACATTGGGGTCAACACACGGTTCACACGCTTGACCTGCAAATTGGCTTGAGCGGCAGCAGTCGCTACTTTAATGTGGTCAATATTTCGGTTTTTTACAAATTCAGCAAACTCAAACGACGTAAAACACGTACCTCTGTAAGATATAACTCTTCTTGGTCGCCTATAATAATAAAAATATTTTTCTAACGCGGCGGTAACTTCTTTGGTACTACTGGAATTTATAGGATACAATTTCACAAATCGTATCACTACCAAAAGGGGCTTTCTTTTTGATGTAACACTCGGTAAGGGAACTAAGTGGTCTACATGAATCGTATCAAATGGAATCGTTCTTGGAACACTATGTAGAATACACGGCAGACGATCCGGGTACGGGTTTATCTCAAACGGGTTAATCTCACTAGGTCAAAACCTTGACCAAGACAAATCTCAAACGGGTTTATTTCACACGGTTTTATATTAAACGGTTTAATCTCAAACGGGTTTACTTCACACGGTTTTATATCAAACGGTTTAATCTCAAACGGTTTATTTCACACGGTTTTATCTCAAACGGATTTATTTCACACGATTTTATATTAAACGGTTTAAGCTCAAACGGGTTTTCTGCACACGGTTTTATATCAAACGGTTTAGTCTCAAACGGTTTATTTCACACGGTTTTGTCTCAAACGGGTTTATTTCCCACGGTTTTGTCTAAAACGTTTTATTTCGCACGGTTTTGTCTCAAACGGTTTTATATCATACGGTTTTTTCTCAAAAGGGTTTATTTTACACGGTTTTATTTCAAACGGTTTTATATAACACAGTTTCATCTCACGGTTTTATCTTAAACGGTTTTGTCTCAAACAGGTTTATAACTCACGATTTTACCTCAAACGGTTTTATCTCAAACGGTTTTATCTCAAACGGGTTTTTCGGAAACGGGTTTTTCTTAAACGGTTTTAAACAACTTTTCTTAAAACGACGCAAATTCTTCTGCAATTTCTTCATATTTAAACCTCCATAATCAACGCACTAGGGCGATGGCGGACGCATATGGGGAACAGCTTGGTCGGATTACATTATTGGCTAACAACTCACTGTTTTACTAACGATTCCGTGATATGATAACCTTCTAGGACTACTATGAAATGGTGTTGTATCGGTCAGACATAATTTCATCATATATTTGGGCCAGCCGTAATTAATTGAAATCGGGGGGATGCATTCATGCTTACATTAGGTTATTACTAATGGTATTATGCTTGAGGCTGGAAAAAGAAGCCGGTGTTTAAAGAATCCATAAACTGAAGGTAGACATGTCAGAAAAACTATTTAGGTCACTTACGTTTAATGAATTAAAATAAAAAGGAAAAGTTAGAAATAGCGGTTCTACCAAAAGTAAAAATAATAACAAATAAAGAAAAAATAAGAGATACGTTAAACAAATATCATAATAATCCAATAGAGGAAGGACATTGAGGGATAAACAGAACGCTGGGAAAAATAAAGAAAGATTTTTTTTGGAAACACACAGGGCCGTCGAGAAGATATCAGGGCCCGGTGGTAGTAAGCTTTGTTTGATAAATGTGGTAAACTAAAAATTTAGACAGTTTTTTTTTGTTTTACATAAAACCATTTTTTGAAGGTTGGGCCCGGGACCGTGTTCATAATGCCTGATTACGATTAGTAGATAATACACAAGTGACATTCCTTTACGGTTCAGATAAAGTTGTAAAGGTACATATTAAACTTTTCCCAAATTTTAAAATTTCGATCAAAAACCCCGCTAAAAACTTCGGGCCCGGTGGGAATCCCACCTTTACCACCCCCTCTCGTTGGGCCTGGAAACACATGTCACACATACGGTAAAAATTGCGAACAATGCAAACTAGCCAGAACAACCAGACACAACCACTCCCCCTTGACAATAACACCAACCCCTGCAACTACTTTCGATACAATAATAATAGATACAAGTGTACCATTACCAAAAACAATAAATGGTAATGAATATGCAGTTACTATTATCTGGGACCTGTTCCAATATCTAATATCAATACCAATACCCGACAAAAGTGCAACGGAGGTTGCAAAGGCAATATCTGAAAAATTTATTTTAATTTACGTATGTAGAACTGCAACGTTTGGTTGCTTAGAAGAGAGTGAGTTCAATTTTATAATTTTTTATACATAAGCTTAACTAGGGTTGCCACATAAACAGGGCTGACAGATCCAGCGAAGAATTGCCATATCAACACTTCCCTCAATTCAGGGTTCTAATACTTATTTAGTCCAAGCAACGCCGTACATTTTAACTGATTAACTGATTAACTTTACATAGATTCTCAGTTAGAATATCAGCAATCATTTCGATTGTTTGACTGTTGGATTGTTGTTCTAGCTTAATCGAATTCTCTTCAAATGAGTTTCTTATATGGTGGTACTTCACATCAATATGTTTGCTTCTAGCATAATAAACAGGGTTTTTTACAAAATTTAAAGCACCAACATTATCGCCATGTAAGGTTATACAATCAAGCTTAAAATACAATTTCATCTCATTTATCAGTTTTCTTATATAAATAGTAAAGCACCATATATTCTGCTTCCTTGATGTACCTAAATGAGATTACTGAGCCGCCCCACATAAATGCGTATCCAGTGTAGGACTTTCTATCAGTTGACTCACTTCCCAATCTGCGTCTGCATAGCCTGTGATTGCAGCGCCGGTCTTCTTGTACGTTATTGCCATGTCTGCCATCTGGTTCAGATATCTCAGCAGTATTCCTCTGTGATAATTTACGCACCGAGTGCAAAATGTCTGGTCGTAAGCATAGCGCAATATACATCAAAGAGCCTATTACATGCCTAGTTCCTTCATCAGGCTCATAATATACATTCTTTGCATAGACGTATAGCCCCTTTGTCACCATCACGTTGGATTTCGAGACCCAGAAAGTGTGTAACCGGTTCTTTGTCGACAAGGACAGAAGACTGTTTAGTAGCTAATATCTTACCCTTGTCTAAACACGTAAGCAGCAAGTCATCAACATATACGGCGATTACGTCAATCTTCTTATCCGGTGTACATCTTGTGTACAGGCATGACTCACTTCACATGCCTCATATCCCAACTTTCTCAGAACAGCATCCAACGTTGTGTTCCAAACTCGGCCAGCTTGATTTAGAACGTACAATATTTCTGGCTGCACCACGTATCGTTCGATTTCTCCAGCTGAATTCTCTTTCAGGGTAAATATCCATTTGCATCCACACTAGCTGGTAATTTAACTTGTTCCCATGTATTGTTTCTCAGTAAGGATTCATATTCATCTTGCAATGCTGTCTTCCATGTATGGTACTTCTACGTTAGTTGGCAAACTTACATTCAGAACATTACACTGTTCAGTTGGTCGTCCTCGTAGACCCGTTCTGACCATTTTTGTCTGCCTGGCCTTCTTTTTGGTTATTCATAGACGATGTGGAGATGTGGAGTCATTATCTGCAGCCTCATCGCCTACACAATTTGTCAGATTTCCTTTACTAATGTCTTCTGTTGAAACAACCTCAAACCTTGAACCATTCCTTTGTTCTGCAGCTCACGCAAACTTTGCATATTTGTATGACCATATCTTGATTTTATGTTTCCACAGACCTTTTTGGCCTTTAATATAGTGATGCCTTCTTCATCATTAATTTTGGCAGTTCCCGAATTGAAAAGTACGGTGCATACATTTAAAACCGCTTTTCCCACCGATACTAAGTCTCATTGCAAGCCTGGTAAAAATAAAACGTCGCTGAGCGTTATTGTGTAGCCAAGTTTGCTGTCCTCAATCACTATTCCTCTGCCTTGTGACGTCATAGAATACTTTCCTGCCAACTCAATAATTTCATTCTTTTGTTTAAGTTGTGATGTGGCGCTAGTATCGATAACCCAATCATCGATATCCATCCGATTGTTAGTGGCAACGCCAGCAAAAGATCGTTGCCCCTTTTTATTCTTCCAATATTCGCATCTTCCGCTGTTTTTCCCGCCTCTCACATTGGCGTTGTTTTCATTCTCTTCTTTCATTACGCATTTTGCCGCGAAATGACCTGGTTGGCCACATTTTAAGCATCGGCACCTGTATGCCTCATCACGAGTTTCCAAAGCCACGACAAAGTTCTCAAAAGACATGGACAAACTCGCAAGCAACAAAATTACTGTAAACTCTTATGGCAAACTTACAACGATCACCGACAAATTTTCAACAATGTTTAAAAATTCCAATATGTGATTTTGTACGCTGCCACCTTCAGCCATTCAGCCATGTTTAATAACTGCTTAAACAGAGTCAATTTTCTCACTGGACCTGTTGGTTGATGGAACTTTTCTAGTTCTTTCCATATCTCGCTAGCTCTTTCGCACTTTTTTATGGAGTTGAATTGCGGCGCACTTATTGACAAAAACAGCACCGCCATGGCTTTGTTGTTTTGACGTTTCCATGTTTCAAACGCTTCATAAGTTTTGGGTTCCACAAGCTCACCTGAAACCACTGACCACAAATCTAGATGTACCAACACGCTTTGCACAAGTACACACCTGTCATATTTGGTGCTTTGGTCTAGCAGTGGACTGTACCTTGAAATTAAGTTGGATAGCTTCACTCTTTATTTCTTCGCTACTGAATCAGTTGAGTGCCAATTTATTACTAAACCAAAGAGAAAAAGCGCTGTCGCAGCAGCGCACAAATATGTGTGTGTGTACAATGCTTATGTATGTGTCGATTCGTACAACTACATCTGACTTATCGATAAACGCAATCCGTTCCTGAACATCCCGGCCCGCCCTGAAACACAGTTTCTGAACGGGGCAATACCGCAACCTTGGTGATTGGCCGAGTTAATTCTCCCGAAGAGGTCTTGAGTCTAACCGCTCGAACCAATTGATCCTTGCCTGGGTAGGCTTCGAGAACCAGCGCCAGATGCCAGTGAGCTGGTGGGGTGTTCGATTCCTTTACAAGCACCACATCTCCCACTGCTATATTTGGTGTTGTAGTGGTCCACTTTGGACGCTGTTGCAATGTGGTAAGATACTCCTGATGCCATTGCTTCCAGAAACCTTGCATCATAGATTGGATACTTTGCCAGTACCCAAGTCGGCCCACGGGGATGTGGCCTAAGTCTGCCTCTGGTATAGTTGTGAGAGGCCTGCCGATCAAGAAATGTGCTGGCGACAAATAATTGATATCTGTGTCCGAGTTGTAGCACAAGGGTCGTGAGTTGACCACCGCACTGACTTGTGCAAGTAGAGTTCGCATCTGCTCGTAGGTGAGAGTAGATTTCCCAATCACTCGGCGAATATGCAGCTTTACGCATCTGACTGCAGATTCCCATTTTCCTCCCCAATGAGGAGCATGTGGTGGAATGAATACCCATTGAATGCCATCATTAGCCAGAGCATTCCTAACCTTTTCGATGTGTGGTTGAGATGCCAGCAGCTTTTGCATTTCATCAAGAGAGCGTTTAGCTCCAATGAAATTCGTTCCGTTGTCGCTATAGATTTTGTTGCACTTGCCACGCAAAGAGACGAAACGTCTTAGCGCGGCCAAGAATGAGTCGGTGCTCAAGTCCGTTACAAGCTCCAGATGGATTGCCGATGTGACCAGACAAACAAATAGGCATATGTAGCCCTTACCAATGCGCGGTTTGCGCCCCTTTCCATCCTTAAGAAGGATTGGACCAGCATAGTCACATCCAGTGTTTACAAATGAAAGTGCCTAGGTGACACGAATGCTGGGTAGATCAGCCATCCTTTGTTGTGATGTATGATGCCGTTGTCGAAAACAAGCCAAACAGTCGTGTGTGACTTTCCTTATCAAGTTCCTTGCGCCAAATATCTAGAATGTTTGACGTACCATAACAAAGAGTGATGAGACGCCAGGGTGCAGGTTGACCCTGTGTTCGTATTCAAGTATCAGCTTGGTGATGCGATGAGATTTCGGTAGCAAAACTGGATGTTTCGCCTCTGTGGACAATTGCGAGTGGTGCAAGCGTCCTCCAACCCTGAGTAGTCCGTCCTTGTCGATCATTGGCGAGAGTTTAGCCAGCTGAGATCGACTTCGCAATGGTTTATTTGCGAGTAGCAATTGATAGTCATCCTGAAAGCAGGTTTGCGCGTGGCGCAAGCATACAATGCGTGCCGCGGTGATTTCCTCAAACGTAAGACAGTTTGAGCCCTTGTCCCAAATGGACCCTTCGTGCACCGTAGAAAGCGAAGGACATAGCCAACCGTGTGAACGAGCGTCAACCATGAAGATACTCGTTGAACAAGATGATCAAGTGAATGATCAGGAGCTGCCTCTACTAATGCAGTCAGACAATTGCTTTTGACTTCCTTTTCTATGTTCTTTTCTGAAATATTCAAACAGACTTGTGAGTTGTTTAACCTTACCAGAAACTGATCCGCGTCACGTATCCATGACGGGCCATTCCACCATAACTGAAAGTCCTTTAGGTCTGCAGTCATGAGACCTCTGGATGCGCAATCAGCTGGATTTGATTTGGAGTCCACATGACGCCAATAATGCCTTGGAATGGTGTCCAGAATTTCCGAAGTTCGGTTCCCAACAAATGTCTTTAGTCGAGAGGGTGCGTATGATAGCCAATAGAGAACGATTGTGGAATCGCACCATGCAAAAACCGTGACCTTTTGATGTCGAAGTGCCGCCTTTATCGAACGTATGAGTTGACTTAGGAGAAGTGCCGCGCAAAGCTCTAGGCGGGGCAGAGATTGCTGCTTTAGCGGAGCCACCCTAGACTTCGCAGCCATAATCGATGTAGAAATCGAGCCATCCTTGTTGATTACTCTGCTGTACACTACAGCAGCGTATGCCTTCGTAGATGCATCGGAGAATCCATGCAATTCAATGTTGTCGGTGTCGTTGACAACCAACCGGGGTATTTGAATGTGTTGTAGCATATCCAAATCTGCTCGCCATTTGAGCCAAGTATCCGCTAGTTGCTTAGGGAGTTTGTCATCCCATCCCAAATCGAGAAGCCATAATTGTTGAAAGAGTATTTTGAATTGGACCACAATTGGTGCCAAAAGCTCTAGTGGATCAAAGATCCGTGAGACATCCGATAAAACTTGTCGTTTTGTACAATCGACATTTCCTTTTAGATTAACATTATAAGACAATGTATCAAGACCAGCTTGCCAGTAAAGTCCAAGAACCTTGATTGGAGATAATTGTGTAGAATCAGTTCCTTCTGTTGGTATGCCAGGTGTGTTTGATACCCATGTCCCAAGCTCCAAATTAGCACAGGACATAAGTTGAATAAGTTCCTTTCCATTTTGTATCAGTTCCTCCTCACTGTTTGACCCAGTGAGCACATCGTCGACATAAAAATCCTCTTGTAAGATTTTTAAGCAGACAGCAAATAGATCGCGTTGAATGCTAGGCCTGTAAAGAGATAATCGTTTAGTGATTTGCCTTTGGTGTCGCAAAATGATCCGTCGAAAACTACTCCGACCCAAAACCGGGTGATGTGGTAGATAAAACCGTTGTGCCTTATTGACCTCATCTGGTGGCAGTTCGCGCATATGCCCCAAATCGAAGTATTCCCTCATAAAGTTGACATATTTTGCTCTTAGGTTTGCATCTTGTTGTAACCGTCGTTCCACCGATTGGAAACGATTACGAGCTCTTTGTAGAGTATCCCCAAATTCAGGATTAGTGACTTTGAATAGAAGTTCCACGATGTACTTCCCTATTTCATCTCGAGTGTGCGTAGCGAGAAAGTGTTTCTCCACTTGTTCATCATCAGGTTCCAATTTGTTCCCACCCAGTATCTAGTAAGATACGACATGTAATGTAGTCTCCATTTACCTTTTGAACATAAACCGTTGCAGTAGGCAATATGCTTCGATTTAAACCTTTTCCTGTTTTTAATTTCGCAGAGCTTTGTGAACAAACCGTTGCTGGTGCACTCCCATTATGAGCCACTAGACTTGTTGTAGACAAATCGTGATGAGAAGCGTTTGGACTACGCTGATTCTCCCTTTTTCCTTGTTGCAAGTTCCTTAAAGCCATTGAGTTACCTGGATCATGGATCAGAGAATGGTGCTTACCTTTACAATATTTGCATGAGAATGATGATGGACAGTTTTTGACCATATGCCCTGATTTCAGGCAATTATAACATAAAGCCTTTTCCCTGATGAACATACGACGTTCTGCAAGTGTTAAATCCATGAATTGTTGACAGCCATACAACTTATGATCCGTCGCCTGACATTTGGTGCAGCTGCCAGCTTGAACTGCAACCATCGAATGTGTGACACGTTTTGTGTGTGTGATTTGCGCCGGCGTTTTGCCTCCAAACGCAATCTCCCGTTTGCTGAGCTCTAATTCCTCACAACGATCATCTAAGAACTTGAAGAATTCCTCCAGTGTGGGCGCCTCGTTGCCCATGCTGCGCTCAATCCACCTGCGCCGTGTATCAGCGTCAAGCTTTTCCAACACCAGATATTGTATCCAGCAGTCCCGTCCTGTTTGATTGATCGCATCCAGACCGCGAACAATCTCATTTGTGCCATCTGATACCTTGCGTAAGATGGACACATCAATTTTGTTTGTCGTTGGTAGACCCATAAATTTTTCCAAAAACGAGTTTACAATATGGCGTGGCCTATTGTATCTTTCCTTTAAGCGTTCCCAAGCAGTGTTGTAAGCCGTGTCAGTTATCGCCAGGTGCCGCACCAAGTTGGCAGCATCATCGACGAGCAGTGTTTTTAAATGATGAAACTTTTGAGTGTTGGTTAACTCCCTGTTGTTGTGTATCGTGCTCTCATAGATATCTTGAAAAGCTGGCCACTCTGTGTAGAGTCCAGCGAACCGTTTTATTTGAATTTTTGGCAATTCGCCGCCATGCACGAATGCCGTCATGCCGTTTCCCGAAGTCGAACCCGAAGCAGCCATCTCATTGCGAGCGGGCATCGACAAGTTTGAACTGCTCTGATTTGCAGCTAACTGTTCAAAGAGTTGTTGTTGTTGTTGCAGCAGATGAACGATGTCGTCGTTATATGCGTGCAGACCCATGGCGCCATCGCCGTCGCCAGACAATGATGCTTGTTGTTGAACTAGCCGTTTTTTTCCCAGAAGTAAAGAATATGCCTTCAAGTACTTCTCTTCGTAGGTCACGTGATCGATCTCTGGATCCACATAGCCGTCCACATCTTCCAGAAGGGCTATGGAATCCCCGATTCCATTAAATTCCTTCCACACGGACTGGAGTTGATCCATCCGAGCGGCTACCTCAGTAGTTGATGTAGTTTGGGTTCGTTCCGACCAATCCAGAATTCTTGTTATGCTGGCCTTGAGTCGGCTCCGTCGACCCACCAATGCCTTTAGTTCTTCCATTTTACAGAACTATTCCAGAGTAATAATCCTCCAAACTTTCCAATAGATCCAAGAAATTCGAACGAAAAGCACTTTATTCGATCGAAAACCGATTCCCTTATTCGGCTCGAATGACCAAATTATGCTTTGGTCTAGCAGTGGACTGTACCTTGAAATTAAGTTGGATAACTTCACTTTTTATTTCTTCGCTACTGAATCAGTTGAGTGCCAATTTATTACTAAACCAAAGAGAAAAAGCGCTGTCGCAGCAGCGCACAAATATGTGTGTGTGTACAATGCTTATGTATGTGTCGATTCTTACAACTACATCTGACTTATCGATAAACGCAATCCGTTCCTGAACAGTTGGCGTCGTCCAACTTTTCGATATTGTACATCGAACTCATTTTGCTTGCAATGTACCTTATGACGAGAAAAAATACACAATCTTAACCACTATTCACTATTTTTAGTGAATACACTTAACACTGAGGCACACTGGATTGTGAAAAGTGTAGAACTACAACCTTTGGTTGCTTAGATGAGAGTAAGACAGATACAGCACAGATTTGCCATATCAACAATTTAACATACAAATTTTATTTTAAATATGTCCTAAATAGGTATTTTATAAAATAATTAATCGAATTATAAAATAATTTTTATATATTTTATTTGTACAATATATGATTTAGGTGGCTAAACTAAGCAAAACAGCTGTACCACGTTTTATCCAATAATCAACTTTTTCATTTCCTGATTTTAAATCTATCGCAAGAACAAATGCTCCTGATCGAATTGGATAGTAGTATGCAGGACACAGGTAAATTCCACGTGATCGCTTCTTGAGATTTTCGACTGGTTTAAAATGTATAACAGGTAAGGGGCAAATTAATTCCATGGGGAGCGGATCCTGGAGACATTGATTCTTTCGAAGCCAACCAGCGCCTTCCAAATACAAATTTCTAATATAAACACCACCTCCTTCTCGAAGAATACGAGCTGCTGCTGCATCTTCTTCCACAAATACGTAAAATTCCCATGATAACTCATCGATTGGAGTCTTGGTAAGACGAGCAGATGTTTGCAGAACAGCTGTCACAAATCCTGTGGGAAAAGTGTAAGCAGCTAACCAAAACAATGTGGGTGGCCGCAGAGTCTTCGCCCATGTGCTAAAGTGCAGCACACGCTGTATTAAATCTCGGGTCCAAGCGGCTAAAGGCTTAAGAGAGGGGTAAGCTAGTATAATGGATTATGATTATTAATATAATTATCTGAATTTATCTTAAAAGATACTACATACCCTTAAGCCATTGTAATGGAACACGACCCTCGAGCACAGATAAATAAATATCCTCCAAATCAGTGCTCATGACAACTAAGCCCTGTATTCCCCTTCGTAAATCTAACAGATGACTTCTCATTTTATTAAGTAAATTATTATAGCGGTGAATTTCCTGGAGTAATACAACTTCCAAAGGCGTGCGAACTATTCCAATAAGTTTTGCGGTTTGATCGTAATTTATTTCATCTGGTGTGCTTATTAATATTTCCTTGGCCAAATCAGAAACTTTAGTTTCTGCATTATCAGTTGTACTGGAAAACGTCGACTGGGCTTGCATCGAAAGCAGAGTGTCAAACAGCATTTGGGTTTCCCCAATAAGTGAGGCTATGTCAGCATTCGAATGTTGCCCAAATGCTTCAGGTTTATCAAAATTGGGAAACATTTGAATTTGGTCGAGGTAGGACTGGATATCACCATCGTCGGGAATAAAATAGTTCATTAATGGAGACAGCCTATTATTGTAGTTAATTAATGCATTTAAATCGAATTATTAAAAAAAAAGGTACCTACCGAAATTTTCTAGTCAGCAATGTTTGCTCACAATAAAATTGGCCTATATAGGTCATCAATAATCGCCGATCCCAATCGTCAGTCACATGTCCTCCATAATTAACACCAGCTATTAAGTATTTGAGCGCCCCCCATGGAGTTTCTTCGTACTCATTTAAGTATAACAACAGTAATATTTCTGATACTTCAAAATCGGAATCATTAAAACTATAAGTTACATTCCATCCTAACTGCAAAAACTTCTTACGTTCTAGTAAGATAGTGTGAAAAAAACAAAGTGCAAAAAGGAGTTTCTTATACTTGATGGGATCGTTGCACAAATCCATATTTACTTCATTAACATTGTTGTAAAGGCGTTTCATATTTGCTTTAATTCCACGTGGTGGTTCGGTAGTCATTTTTATGCTTGTCTGCAGTATTGATATTGGAAATTCAGGGTGAGGGCTTGAGCTTAGCCAAAGTCGAAATTTCCTATGCATTTTCAACGACTTCATTGTTGCTATCATCTTGTCTAAAGTAGGCATCCAGCTTAAAGACAAATGGCAATTAGCAAGGAATACCCAATGACCGTCTATTATTCCCTTCATTATAAGCTTTGTTGCTACTGGAGCTTGTCCTTGCCCTAGACTAAGAGAGTACATACGCTGAGACATTTTCATAGTTTCCGAAAGCGTAATAAGGGATTGTGCAGGATCGACACCTGGCGAAAGCACGAAGATCAGAGGTGTTTCAGAAACTGATTCCTCGAAAGCAGCTTTTAGATCTAGAACTGGAGGTTCAACGTAACGAGGTCCAAGTTTACTAATTATAAACTGGGTCATACAAAACGAAATGCGATCTGGCCGTAGAGAACGCACAACGCAAATTTTTTGAAAATCTGTGAGCTTGTCATTCCATTCTCCTACTAATTCTTCTTGTTCGGGGAAAGTAGTGGCATACCAAGCTAAAAAGAAACGTATTTATATTTAGTTTAAATCAAGAGGAAAACGATATAATGAATATCTACGACAACCATTCATCGCTCGGAGCTGGTTAAGTTTACTCATAATTTTCACATATCATGTATTATTCAAAATGCCAATTCGATAAATTTTGATTTATGTTGCTGAAGAATAAGAGGTAAGTGAGAATATTTGAATAAAACTATGATTAAGGAAAATAACTCACTCCTTGCGCTTTCAATGCACTTTCTTGTGGACTAGTGATGTCAATACAATTTGCATAAGGCAATTATATTGGTTGCACTAAAATCTAAAAATATATACCTTACTAAAAAATAAGCAAAAACGAGAGCAGTGGTTAACTTGTATATCCTTACAACTTTTTGTTACTCTTCACTTACCCACAAACATCAAAGGGGAAAAATGATGATATTTTATGGTCTGCTTATACGACAGCTATACAATAAATCAATGCGCAAGAGTGATCACACTGGGGCAAATTTATTCGCGGCTTAATTTTGCTATTCGCTAAAATGTCTTTGCCAAATATTGAGGGAAGCCATGAACAACGATAATGCGCATAATAAACAGCTCTTCGAAATTATAAATAATTTTTTAATAAAGTAAATATTATACTTCAACATATACAACATATACAATTCAACTGCCGCCGTGTACAGACGTGTTTTTTAATGCACTCCGCACAAATTGAGTGTAAACAAAAAAACACCGCGTTTGCAAAAATTTGTGTAGGGTCGCCTATTACAATCATATTGCTATTAGATTGTTCTAAAGCTCAAGCTCTCTCGATCCCCACCAGCAACAGCTACAAGAACTTGTTGTAAAACAACAACGTGAGCGCCGACTCCAACGCAACAACACGTACTTTTCGGTGGTGTCGCAATCAACAGCAATTTACTGTAGAGAGAGCAGTACGCTTCTCCATCAATATCGATAACTGGGTCACCGATTACACCGACCAGCACCGTCAGCTCGTTGACAGCAACTACTGCAACGTCTGCCGTCGTATTGACCTTCCGCAAGCCGTCAACGACAAGTCGCCCAGAGTCAGCCACAAAAGTAAACCCAACGACTTCTGTCCAAACTGGAATGGATAGATATATTAAAATAACTAAGCGGAAGCTAAGCCGCAAGAGAAAAAAAGTGGCAATACGCCGCAAATAACCAAACCAAATGAACGAGTAGCACTCCTTAGCGGAAATCGTTTTAAAATTCTTGCCGATCAGCAAGACGATCAAGCCGGCGCTGTAGATAAACTAGGCTAGACCATCCCATTAATACATCCGTGGAGCCAACTGCAGCGCCCTGATTTCGAAGCTAGTAGAAACAGTAGGGGCAAATAACTTTGTTGTAACCCCTCTCAATAGGGGTAACATTAAAGAAATTAAATGTCAAGCCCAAACTGAGGACAATTTCCGCATCATCGAAAAGTACCTCCGTAATGCTAACATCAACTTCTATACCTACCAACTAAAAAGCAGTAAAGGGCTCCAGGTTGTGTTGATGGGGATTGAGCCATCGGTCCCTACTCAAGAAATAGCAGACGCATTGGCCGAAAAAGGGTTTGCGGTCAAGTCCGTTGTCCACATCATCAACAGGAACAAACTCGCACAGCCGCTCTTTAAAATCGAGCTCCAACCAGATGCAAAGCATTCGAAGCCAAATGAAGTGCACCCAATACAACCTACAGCTCCAGGAATATAACCACACCTCCAACAATTGCAATCTTAGGTCAATGAGTGTTGGCTGTTAGATCATCCAACATGACTGCTACAACCAGTCCTAGTGTATCCTTGGCTGGTGTGCTCCGAACTGGACAGACGGAGCCCGCGAAAGAGTATCCGTCAATTTACCATCTACAGAATCTAGCGCACCAGAGCTTGCCAGCAAACTCAAAGTGGTTTAGAGGCCCTATTGATCTCACTCAATCAAAACATGACCACTTTTATGACGTTCATGCAAATGATGCGAAATCAAAACCTACTTATCCAGAAGCTTATCTGGAATAAATAATGGCTTCCCTACGACTATGTCTTTGGAATGCTAACGCCATCTCCAAGCACAAAAATGAACTGCAACTATTCCTAGACTCAAGTGAAATCGACGTTTTGCTGATTTCGGAAACACATTTAACATCAAAAAATAATTTTTAAATACCAAATATACCTTCTACGCAACAAACCATCCAGACGGAAAAGCTCATGGCGGGACCGGTATCCTAATCAAAACCGTATAAAACACTCGTTCCTCAACAGATTTGAAACACACTGCCACCATGCTTCTCAATCTCTGAAAAGGATTTCCCGATTTATTTAACACTCTCAGAGATCGCTTCATTGCAGCAGGGGACTATAACGCCAAACATACGCACTGGGGATCTCGCCTGGTAAATCCTAAAGGCAAGCAGTTGTACAACACAATAGTCAACCCTCTCAATAAGATGGATTACGTCTCACCGGGTAGGCCTACTTATTGGCCCACAGATCCACAGAAAGTGCCTGACTTGATTGATTTCGCAGTAACCAAGAGGATTCCGCGTAATCATGATCACTGCGGATACACTGCTAGACTTAACTTCCGATCACTCTCCAGTGCTATTCACACTATTAACAAGACCTCAAGTACTTCATCGCCCATATAGGCTTACAAACAACAAAACGAATTGGCATCGACTGTTCACCGAAACTGGATGCTGCAGAGGCATCTGCGTCTCTGCACTTGAGTCAATCCTGGAAGCTGCAGCAAGAGTATCCACTCCACATGCCTCTACTTACACTAAACCTGTTGACAGGCCTACGATCCGGTGGATAGAACAACTAGTAACGGAAAAACACATCTTTAAATCATTTGTACTTCTCCCTTCGAGCACATTAACGGATAGTGAGTACTCGGAACTCCAATCGGACGAGATCACTGCAGTTATTAAAAACCACATAAATCCGAAAAAACTCCTGGCCATGACCTAATCACACCGAAAATAATCCTAGAACTCCCTATCATCGCCATACAATACATCTGCAAACTGTTCAACGCTATAATAAGAATTGGCTACTTCCCAAGAACATGGAAAAGGTCCACTATCATCATGATTCCTAAAGTGGGAAAGGACAAAACCCAGCCATCATCCTATAGGCCAATTAGTTTGCTGCCATGTCTTTCGAAGCTTTTTGAAAAGGTCCTGCAGATCCGACTAAACTCATTTCTGGCATCGGAGAACACAATCCTTTCACACCAGTTCGGCTTCCGCGAAAAACATGGTACAATTGAACAAGTCAATCGCATAACATCCGAAATACGAACAGCATTCGAACTAAAAGAATACTGTGCGGCTATCTTTCTCGACGTTGCCCAGGCTTTCGATAGAGTTTAGCTGGAGGATCTGATGTTCAAAATCAATTGAAGGATGTCGAAACTACTGTACCTAAGTTTTCTGCTAATGATGATCTGTCGATTCATGTATGGATTCGTGGGCTGGAGAAAGCGGCTAGTGTGTATGTACTGAGTGATGCCCATTGCTGGTCGTTGGGCAACCGACTGGTGAACGGATCCGCTAAATCATACATGATAAAGAACGAAATTGCTAACCAAATGAGAAGACGTCCGATTAGCAAAGGATAGTATCTCTTGCAGTATTTCATCATTATGCGAAATATGGCCCAGCAGTTTAACTTGGAAGACCCAGATAGCCGCTATGAGCGCTCTGGAAGACCCGGACAGCGCTGATGACAAGTAATTTATTCAATCAGTAAGTTTAAGAATATCGGTAAATATTTACTCGCTCCCAACCGAAAGACACAGGTACTCAGGTGCGCCTTTGCGATTTATTATGAAGTTTTTGTGTAATTAGCAAAAGAAAAGTTAAGTTTTTAGCGGTATTATAGCTAAAAGTAGCTATTTCCGGCAAAGGGAAGCTGTCAACTTTTGAGATAGTGTTGCCAGATGCCTAATTTCGGATACTCGAATGCGAGTTACCAACCCAACACATTGGTCACTAAATTGGGGAACGAGACCCAGGAAAGAAGACGTGGCATCGACTCTTTTCTGTTCCCAGAACGATTGATAATTTATATATGATGATCATACATACACAAAACATACATACACAAAACATAAATACATAAAACATACATAAAACATACATACATAAAACATACATACACACATGCATTAATTCGATTGTAACAGACACACAAAGATAGACAAAAGGTAGAGAATCCAAAAACATTATGAATAAAAAAGACACTTCTGTTTTAACATCTGAATCGAACAGACGTTTGAGTTACTCGGGGAAAAACCAAATACACACACATCTCACACACCCTCATTCAAACCATCTAGCTCTCGGTGGTAATTTGCGCGGGATTTTTTAAAGTTTTGTTCGCACTATTCTCGTATCCGGGTCAACGAGCAGAAATGCAAACATGTTACTTTTACGCTTAACAGAAGAAACTGTCCAGCTCTAATGCTAAACGACGTACCAGATCCTCAAGCCGTGGATGTCACTTACCTTGACATCCACCTAGACAGGAGACTAACTTGGCGCAAGCATATCGAAGCAAAAAAGTCACAGCTTAAACTGAAAGCGAGTAGCCTACATTGGATCATCAATGCTCGGTCCCCTCTACGTCTGGAGTATAAAGTCCTCCTATACAACTCCGTACTGAAAACCATCTGGATTTACGGAGCCGCACTATATACCTAGCGTAAAATCTGAAATAGGTAGTCCACATCTAAAGTATTCTGCGAAACTGGATGCACACATAAATATCTCAAACTTGTTAGGCTCTAATTTAAGAGTAGATTCAACAAATATATCTTAAATGTTAAAAAAAAAAAAATTAATTGTTAATTTCGCTTTAGAGTCACGAAGCTGAGGTAGGTTCTTTCCCCAATGCGGAGTTAGCATATATTGTTGAGTTTACATTACATCTTGATTTTTGAGAACAAATATAGTTCAGAATACAATATTCGGCTGCCAGGACAGTCAAACAACGTCAATTTGCCAAAACTGAAATATAGCTTTAGTCGATTTTTTCACTTTTCAACACTGAAATCTCGAGTAGCTTAGTAAATATTTACCAGAATATCTAGTAAACCTATGTAAATAATATTTTGGCCTATTAGATTCCAGAAGTCCAGTAAGTTTCGCCAGTAGATGTTGCAATGTAAGAGAATATAAAAAGTACTCCGCATCATTTAAGATCACCATAGCTTTTGTTTAGAAATCCTTCTGTGCATCCCTGTTTACTGAATATCCTAAGCATAATACCATTAGTAATAACCCTAATGTAAGCATGAATGCATCCCCCCGATTTCAATTAATTACGGCTGGCCCAAATATATGATGAAATTATGTCTGACCGATACAACACCATTTCATAGTAGTCCTAGAAGTTTATCATATCACGGAATCGTTAGTAAAACAGTGTGCTGTTAGCCAATAATGTAATCCGACCAAGCTGTTCCCCATATGCGTCCGCCATCGCCCTAGTGCGTTGATTATGGAGGTTTAAATATGAAGAAATTGCAGAAGAATTTGCGTCGTTTTAAGAAAAGTTGTTTAAAACCGTTTAAGAAAAACCCGTTTCCGAAAAACCCGTTTGAGATAAAACCGTTTGAGATAAAACCGTTTGAGGTAAAATCGTGAGTTATAAACCTGTTTGAGACAAAACAGTTTAAGATAAAACCGTGAGATGAAACTGTGTTATATAAAACCGTTTGAAATAAAACCGTGTAAAATAAACCCTTTTGAGAAAAAACCGTATGATATAAAACCGTTTGAGACAAAACCGTGCGAAATAAAACGTTTTAGACAAAACCGTGGGAAATAAACCCGTTTGAGACAAAACCGTGTGAAATAAACCGTTTGAGATTAAACCGTTTGATATAAAACCGTGTGCAGTGAACCAGTTTGAGATTAAACCGTTTAATATAAAACCGTGTGAAATAAATCCGTTTGAGATAAAACCGTGTGAAATAAACCGTTTGAGATTAAACCGTTTGATATAAAACCGTGTGAAGTAAACCCGTTTGAGATTAAACCGTTTAATATAAAACCGTGTGAAATAAACCCGTTTGAGATTTGTCTTGGTCAAGGTTTTGACCTAGTGAGATTAACCCGTTTGAGATAAACCCGTACCCGGATCGTCTGCCGTGTATTCTACATAGTGTTCCAAGAACTATACATAATAGAACCTTGCATAGTATTCCGAAGAGTCCGATTCCATTTGATACGATTCATGTAGACCACTTAGTTCCCTTACCGAGTGTTACATCAAAAAGAAAGCCCCTTTGGTAGTGATACGATTTGTGAAATTGTATCCTATAAATTCCAGTAGTACCAAAGAAGTTACCGCCGCGTTAGAAAAATATTTTGATTATTATAGGCGACCAAGAAGAGTTATATCTTACAGAGGTACGTGTTTTACGTCGTTTGAGTTTGCTGAATTTGTAAAAAACCGAAATATTGACCACATTAAAGTAGCGACTGCTGCCGCTCAAGCCAATTTGCAGGTCAAGCGTGTGAACCGTGTGTTGACCCCAATGTTGGGAAAGCTGTCAGAACCTTTAGCCCAAGCCGATTGGTATAAATTAGTTAATCGTATTGATAACTCAGTCCAGTGTAGTACCGGTAAAACTCCGAAATTTAGTTCAGAAAACACATGTAACCTTGAAGTTACTAGGCAAGAGGCAATTGCTAAAATTCTATTACCGCAGGAGCGCAATGAAAAGCGGTACGCCTTAAGGCATAAGGCACCATCATCCTATAGAGTCAATGTTGATGTCACGTCCGGGTCGTGCAAAAAGTTCGCTTTTAAGTACCGTGGTCCTTATAAGATAATTCGAGTTCTTCCAAATGAACCATATCAGGAAGTCACTGATATTGACGATTGTCAACTTACTAAATTGCCCTACAAAGGTATCTTAGAATCAGCCCGACTCAAGCCGTGGATGCATGCGTGTGATAAAACTGTGAGTTCCTGTTGGTAATATATATTTGATAAGCAGTATTTGTATATGTATTGTGGGCGGTAGATGAATTGACCAATGTCAGGGTGTTTAAGAGATTCGGGTTTTATTTGCATTAAATTAATTGTATTTTATTTTATTTCGTAATGTACTGTGGGATGTGCATTTGCGAAGTGTATCAATCCCACTGTACACGAGAGACGAGACGACGATCAAGAGAGAACGTGAGCGTGTGAGAAAAGACGATCAAGAGGGATGACAAACGAATGAGAGATGACGACGGCAGAGTTGGTTTTTGCGCGTCAAACAAGACGGACGTGTTTTGAGGTCTTGCGTCATAGTCGGATGCAAGGTCAAGTCGAGTACCATAGACGGGTGCTAAAAGTCGTGTGTCAAAGTCGGACACTTAAAGTCGAGCGCCAAAGTCGGGCGCGAAAAGTCGAAGCGTCATAGACGGACGCCAAACGTCGATTGTCATTTCACATAGGGTAATCTCTATAAAGTCGTATTTTCATGTAAACCCCCTAGACTATAATTATATCGTTAAATAAAACCCCACATATTTTGGGTGCTCGACCGGGATAGATTCGAGTAGGAGTGGCGCTCATCCGGTTACAAAGAGTTTTCCCCACATATTTTGTCGTGATAGAAAGAGTGCGGGATACAAGAGAACACCCTACATACATTTTTTGCGCGTTCGTGCGGGAGAAGAGTGAAAAAAAAAGTGATTTTTTTTTCTTTAACAATCGTGTCGTATTAAGTCGGTCCTGCTCTGCTAATGGTGAAATTAAAACATTAACTATGTCGTGTCTAAATGATTTAATAAGTGGTACTCTGAAAACGGATAAGTAGACAATATCAGAGCATTGCATAAATTTATCTATGAGAGCGAAGGAGATAGAGAACCGCAAAAGAATTCGAGAATTTTCTGGTTTCGATTACGATGAAGCGAACGCAAAATACAAAGCAAAAGCGGAATATGTACGACGAAATTTGACGAACGGTGATCTTGTTTCGATTTGCAATGTATTGGGAATCAAGTACAGTGTCGACGACCTTGCATTGCATATTTTCTCGAATTTGAAGATGAACAATTTGTTGGAATTAGACGACGAAGTAGATGATGAAATAGACGACGAGACAGATCATGAGTCGGTAGCTACAGAGAGGAACGTAGCAACAGAGAATAATTTGAGGAACATACCGCACGAGAGAGCAAGCGAGAACAACAACGATGAGTACAGAAGAATAAACGAACAGAGAGATAGAATGATGACGCCGCGTTTTGCCATTAGTTTTCGCGACGTGGAAGAGAACATTCGTATTTTTGACGGCACTAACACTATTGCAGTAGAAGTTTGGATTAACGAATTCAATGAGCAAGCAACGTTGATGTGTTGGAACGATTTCCAGAAGTTTCTGTTCGCGAAGAAGGCGTTAAAAGGTATCGCGAAACTGTTTGTCTTGAGTGAGAGAGGAATAAATTCATGGAACTCTCTCGAAAAAGCACTTTTGAGTGAATTCAAATCGTGCGTGAGTAGTAAAGACATACATGAGCAACTGATGAAAATGAAGCGTAAAAACAATGAGTGCGTTTATGAGTATTTTTACAGAATGAAAGATGTAGCTTCACGTGGACAAATAAAAGACGATTCATTAATAGAATATTTAATTGACGGCATTGATGAAAAAAGTGAGAATAAGTCGATTTTATATGGTGCGAAAAATTTGATTGAGTTTAAAGAGAAATTAAAGCAGTCTAAAATAATGAGTGAAAAAGAAAGTAAGAAAGGCAATGATAAATACAAAAACGATGAGAACAGTGCAAGAGTGAAAAACAAAATGATGAAAACTAATAATAAAGACGATGTTGTGTGTTACAACTGTGGCGATAAAGGACACTACTCAAAAGATTGTGATGATAAAGGGAAAGGTAGAAAGTGCTACAAATGTAATGAATTTGGTCATATAGCTAAAAATTGTAATAAACGAGAAATGAACGGTAAATTTGAACCAAACACAAGAAGTTTGAAGTCGAAAGACGAAATAACCTGTAAAGTTATTAAAATTGACAATATTGAGTGTAAAGCATTGTTCGACACCGGAAGTAAATTTTGTATCATTCGCGAAGATTTGTATAAACGTTTGAAACAACCCGAGTTGAGTAGCTTTGACGGGTTTCTAATTGGATTTGGTGGCGGAGAATCAAATAAGATAAATCCAATTGGACACTTTGTGAATTCCATTTTGATTGACGACCAATCGTTCGTTTTAGATTTTCATGTAGTTCCGATTAGATTGTTAGATATCAAAATGATCATAGGCGAGGAATTATGTTTGCAAGCTGACATTATTTTTAGCCGAAATAGTGCAAGAGTAGAAAAGTTCGAAAAAGAAAGTGATGAAATAAAAAGTGCTAAAAAAGAGGTATTCGATTTGATATCTAATTATCAACCGGTAGCAATAAAGACAACCAATGTAGAAATGCGAATAATTTTAAACGATGACTGTCCGATGTTTGCGCGACCCCGTAGACTTGCATTTAAAGAGGCAGAGTTCGTGAACGAGAAAGTCGAAGAATGGTTGGCTGAAGGCATAATTGAAGAGTCAACGTCCGAATACACAAGTCCTGTGGTACTTGTGAAGAAGCATGACGATTCCTACCGGCTATGTGTCGATTTTCGTAAAATAAGCAAGGTATGTGTGCGTGACCATTATCCATTGCCGCTCATCGAGGATCAGTTGGATCGTTTGCAAGACGCTACGATTTTTAGTACCATTGATTTGAAGAACGGATTCTTTCATGTGGCAGTTGCAGAATCTAGTCGAAAGTATACGTCGTTTGTGACCCACTGTGGTCAGTACCAATTTAAGAGGGTTCCGTTTGGATTTACTAATTCACCTGGAGTATTCCAAAGACATGTAAATGCAATATTTCGGCATTTATCCAAGAGAGGCATTGCGCTGCCATACGTTGACGATGTTATCATCTTGGCCAGAGATGAAGAGGAAGCTGTTAAGAATCTAAAAGAGGTAATCGTAACCTGCGAATAGTATGGATTAGAGTTAAACCTGAAGAAGTGTCATTTTTGGGGCACATTGTCGAGAATAAGAAGATATATCCATCTACAGATAAAATTGAGGCTGTTGCAAAGTTTAAAATGCCTCAAACCGTAAAGCAAGTTCAAAGTTTCTTAGGTTTGACAGGTTATTTTAGAAAGTTTATTCCAAACTATGCGTGTATAGCGAAGCCTCTGACCGAATTGACCAAGAATGCACCAAAATTTGTCTGTGGCCCTGAAGAAGAAAATGCAGTTCAGATCTTGAAGAAGTTACTAACTGAAAATCCAGTCTTAAGTATCTACAACCAGTCGTACCAATCTGAAGTCCATACTGATGCATCCATTGAAGGCTTTGGAGCAGTTTTACTACAAAGATGTCCAGACGACGGTTAACTCCATCCCGTATACTACATGAGTCGAAAAACCACAGACGCACAGCGTATAGCAGCTACGAATTAGAGATTCTCGCAGTCATAACAGCGTTATGCATTTTAAGCTAATCACGGATTGCGACGCATTTACACAGACTCTGGAGAAGAAGAGCCTTTGTACCAGGGTAGCTCGTTGGGTACTTTTTCTTCAAGAATACGATTTTGACGTTTTACACCGTTCAGGTACCCGTATGAGACATGTCGACGCCCTCAGCAGATATCCAATTATGCAAATTAACGACTATGGAATCAGCGTTGGCATAAAGAAGGCACAGTCACAAGATGAGAAAATAAGAGCCATTATAGAAGTTCTGAAAGACAATTCGAAAACTTATGATGATTATTTTCTGAAAGCCGATATCCTGTACAAATTAGTCAATGACGTTGATTTAATTGTTGTCCCAAACGCGATGCAGAAGCAGATTATTGGTCAGGCACATAACGGAGGACATTTCGGGGCAAAGAAGACGAAAGACCTGATTTGCAGAGAATACTTTATACCGCATCTCGAGGAAAAAATCCAAAAATATATCGAATGCTGTATTCCTTGTATTATCAGTAGCCGTAAAGTTGGCAAGCAAGAAGGCTTGTTGCATCCGCTTCAGAAAGATGATATTCCACTTTTAACTTACCATATTGATTTTCTAGGTCCTCTCGAGTCTACTCACAAAGATTATAAGCATATTCTGGTAGTCATAGATGCATTTACGAAGTTCTGCTGGTTATACCCAACCAAATCGACGACTACCAATGAAGTTATTACGAAGCTGACGATTCAAAGCACGATTTTGGCAACACTGCGTTTATTATCTCGGATCGGGGTTCCGCCTTTACATCCCAAGATTTTCTGAAGTACTGCGACAACGAGGGTATCAAACACGTTAAGACGACTACAGCACTTCCGAGAGTAAACGGCCAAGTCGAACGTTTAAATGCGATCATCATTCCTGTTCTGTCGAAGTTGAGCGTTGATGATCCGACGAAGTGGTATCGACATGTTAGCAAAGTTCAGCAGGCAATCAATTCGACGTACACCAGAAGTATTGGCACTTCTCCATTTGAGTTACTAACTGGTGTAAAGATGAGGACCAACGATGACCATAAACTGAGAGATCTTATCGACCAAGAGACGAAGGCAATATTTACAGACGAAAGAAGCGAGCTCCGTGCCAAGGCGAAGGCACACATCTCCAAGATCCAAGACGAAAACAAGAAGTACTACAACCTACGTCGTAAGCAAGCTCGATCTTATAGTGTTGGCGACCTGGTTGCAATTAAGAGGACGCAATTTGGCAGTGGTCTCAAACTAAACCAAAATATTTTGGACCCTACCAAGTTAAGAAGGTGAAGCACAACAACGCATACGATGTCGAAAAGGTAGGCAAGTGCGAAGGGCCTAAAGTCGAATGCGTAATCAGAATGGCCGAATGTGGGATGTGCATTTGCGAAGTGTATCAATCCCACTGTACGAGAGACGAGACGACGATCAAGAGAGAACGTGAGCGTGTGAGAAAAGACGATCAAGAGGGATGACAAACGAATGAGAGATGACGACGGCAGAGTTGGTTTTTGCGCGTCAAACAAGACGGATGTGTTTTGAGGTCTTGCGTCATAGTCGGATGCAAGGTCAAGTCGAGTACCATAGACGGGTGCTAAAAGTCGTGTATCAAAGTCGGACACTTAAAGTCGAGCGCCAAAGTCGGCGCGAAAAGTCGAAGCGTCATAGACGGACGCCAAAGTTGAGCCGAGCCAACCGTCGATTGTCATTTCACATAGTGTAATCTCTATAAAGTCGTATTTTCATGTAAACCCCCTAGACTATAATTATATCGTTAAATAAAACCCCACATGTACTTATTGTAGAAAGTGTTTATTATAGTTATTATTTATCGTAGTTATCTTGATACCTGTCTCACACTCCTCAACGCTCAGCAACGACTAACTCACACGACAGACGCGCTAAACTTCCCTCTCTCTCAGAGAGTCAATGAAAATACTGGGATCGAAGAGTAGCAAGAGAGCAAGTGTGACCGTCTCTCCTGCTACAGTGTGTTGTACGTTGTATGTTAAATTGTATGATCGAGGTCGATCAAATGTCAGGATTTTCCAAATGTAAACATTAAGAATATTTTAGATAAGCCAGCTCCTCGTCTCAGTGAATTTCCCCGATAACCGAATTTTGTCACACTAAAAGGGTATAATAAGGCGGGGTACGGGCATACTCTCCCGAAATATAGACAATAATACCACACGTGCAATGTAGAAATAAAATAATTAAGTCTGAAAATATAATAGCAATACCAAGGATTATTAACTAAAATTAAAGAGAGCTTCAAGTCTATTATTTCTACGAGCAGCTACGAGTAATACGTTCGTCACGAATTGACCCCAAAAAACTCTATCAAGTAAATTCATCCGACGGAATTCAGAGAAAGTTGTACGTACCAAAGAAATTGTATCGAATGCATTGTTTTGCAAAGAAAGAACATTTCTTAGCTTCAAAAATAAGGAAGATAAACATTTAGGGAATCATCATGTTAATCATGTATGACCTATAGATCTGACAGCAAAAAGTAATAATTTTCTATTTGTAGTTCTCGACGCGTTTTCGAAATTTCGAAATTGTATTGAATCAGGCAAGAAGACGATATGTCTTTAAAAGTGAGGTAAAGCTTAACATCATCCGCGTACATAAGCACACGAGAGTGTGTCACTACCAATGGAAGATCATTTATAAAGAGTGAATAGCAATGTACCCAAATGACTACCCTGAGGTACTCCAGAGGTCATTTGAATGGGGCTTAGAAAGTCAAAAGACTTAAAGAGGACCTTTTGTGTACGCTTAGAAAGATATTGAAGAATCCAATTAAGCAAATCCAAAAAGGAAAAAAAAAATATTGTTTCGATTGGATTGGCCCGAATTTTAATGCTGAATTAGCGCTCTCACGCTTTTCATTTTTACGAGGACTATTATTTTTGCAAGTGTTCAATTGTTTATGAATAAAACGGATTTGATTGGCCCCAATTTTAATGCTTAATTAGCGTTCCCACGCTTTTGAATTTTAGGGGGACAATTGTTATTGCAAGTGTCCAAGTGTTTACAAAAAAACGGATGTTTACTTTAAAGTTATAAATTTTAGGGGGCGAAAAATGTATAAGTTTTTGGGTATTGGTGTTGGATATAGTATCAATTTTGTTTATAATTTGGGACTCGATTTTTTCAGTCTTCGGATCAAAGAAGACTAATGTAATAATTCGACGAGAGTTTAAGGCACGCAAGTGGTACGTCGGCGAACCGTTCCTGAATTACTTTAACGACAAAGTTGTCCTGGCTGGTGTCTTGCGTTTGCCGGAGGACGAGATGGTCGAGTTTATTGTTGACGGGATACCAGACCGTCACTTGCGAGAGATGGCTTGTATGCAATGTTTTTGGTCTAAGGATGACGTGTTGGCAGCAGTTGTCAACAAAGTGCTGCAGCGGGAAAAACCTGTATCTCTGCCAAATGTTTTCGCAAAGAAGAAGCCAGCAGTGGCAACCTGCCACTCGGTGACCCCTTTCACCACATCCACAGCAAGCACCAGTTGCTCTCATTGGTTTGTTTCCGTCGGCTGCTAGGTGACCCAGACAGTTACAGTTAAAGAACCTGAATGTGTGCTTCTTCTTTGCGAAAACTTTTGGCAGAGATACAGGTTTTTCCCGCTGCAGCACTATGTTGACAACTGCTGCCAACACGTCATCCTTAGACCAAAAACATTGCATACAAGCCATCTCTCGCAAGTGACGGTCTGGTATCCCGTCAACAATAAACTCGACCATCTCGTCCTCCGGCAAACGCAAGACACCAGCCAGGCCAACTTTGTCGTTAAAGTAATTCAGGAACGGTTCGCCGACGTACCACTTGCGTGCCTCAAACTCTCGTCGAATTATTACATTAGTCTTCTTTGATCCGAAGACTGAAAAAATCGAGTCCCAAATTATAAACAAAATTGATACTATATCCAACACCAATACCCAAAAACTTATACATTTTTCGCCCCCTAAAATTTATAACTTTAAAGTAAACATCCGTTTTTTTGTAAACACTTGGACACTTGCAATAACAATTGTCCCCCTAAAAGTCAAAAGAGTGGGAACGCTAATTAAGCATTAAAATTGGGGCCAATCAAATCCGTTTTATTCATAAACAATTGAACACTTGCAAAAATAATAGTCCTCGTAAAAATGAAAAGCGTGAGAGCGCTAATTCAGCATTAAAATTCGGGCCAATCCAATCGAAACAATATTTTTTTTCCTTTTTGGATTTGCTTAATTGCTTAATTGGATTCTTCAATATCTTTCTAAGCGTACACAAAAGGTCCTCTTTAAGTCTTTTGACTTTCCAAGCCCCATTCAAATGACCTCTGGAGTACCTCAGGGTAGTCATTTGGGTCCATTGCTATTCACTCTTTTTATAAATGATCTTCCATTGGTAGTGACACACTCTCGTGTGCTTATGTACGCGGATGATGTTAAGCTTTACCTCACTTTTAAAGACATATCGTCTTCTTGCCTGATTCAATACAATTTCGAAATTTCGAAAACGCGTCGAGAACTACAAATAGAAAATTACTTTTTGCTGTCAGATCCATAGGTTTATACATGATTAACATGATGATTCCCTAAATGTTTATCTTCCTTATTTTTGAAGCTAAGAAATGTTCTTTCTTTGCAAAACAATGCATTCGATACAATTTCTTTGGTACGTACAACTTTCTCTGAATTCCGTCGGATGAATTTACTTGATAGAGTTTTTTGGGGTCAATTCGTGACGAACGTATTACTCGTAGCTGCTCGTAGAAATAATAGACTTGAAGCTCTCTTTAATTTTAGTTAATAATCCTTATTTTATTTCTACATTGCACGTGTGGTATTATTGTCTATATTTCGGGAGAGTATGCCCGTACCCCGCCTTATTATACCCTTTTAGTGTGACAAAATTCAGTTATCAGGGAAATTCACTGAGACCAGGAGCTGGCCTATCTAAAATATTCTTAATGTTTACATTTGGAAAATCCTGACATTTGATCGACCTCGATCATACAATTTAACATACAACGTACAACACACTGTAGCAGGAGAGACGGTCACACTTGCTCTCTTGCTACTCTTCGATCCCAGTATTTTCATTGACTCTCTGAGAGAGAGGGAAGTTTAGCGCGTCTGTCGTGTGAGTTAGTCGTTGCTGAGCGTTGAGGAGTGTGAGACAGGTATCAAGATAACTACGATAAATAAGTATATTACGAAATAAAATAAAATACAATTAATTTAATGAAAATTAAACCCGAATCTCTTAAACACCCTGACATCGGTCAATTCATCTACCGCCCACAATACATATACAAACACTGCTTATCAAATATATATTACCAACAGGAACTCACAGTTTTATCACACGCATGCATTCACGGCTTGAGTCGGGCTGATTTTAAGATACCTTTGTAGGGCAATTTAGTAAGTTGACAATCGTCAATATCAGTGACTTCCTGATATTGTTCATTTGGAAGAACTCGATTTATCTTATAAGGAGCACGGTACTTAAAAGCGAACTTTTTGCACGACCCGGACGTGACATCAACATTGACTCGGTGAAAGGGGTCACCGAGTGGCAGGTTGCCACTTGCAAAAGTTCACATAGGTAATGATGTACTTTCTCTAGGATGTCTCATGGACTCGGGAAGCGCAGTTAGCTTAATTAAAAAGGAGTTCGTTTCTGATGAAATTAAATTGAACATGCATATTTTGGTTTAAATCAAAGTAAACTTGAAGTCTTTGGAAGTATTTTATGTTACGTTGAAAAATTGAATAAAAATGTTTGCGTTCGACCCCTGATTATTTCCAACGAGTCTATGGGAAGTCCAATACTATTAGGTAGAGATTTTATGAAAATATGTAAAGCTAAAATTGTACTGCAGCTTGACGATGATCTGTGTAAAGAGTCAATGCCCGAAAGTATTAAGTTAAGCAATGAAGATAATTTTGAAACCAAATGCTAATATTGATTGTGACGTGGAAAATTCAAAATATTCTGTTGGCAAAAGTTTAAGTTTCAAAGAAACGTCAATGTTTGAAAATATTTTTTCTAAATTCTATTTGGAAAGAAATCGACTAAATGAACCAAAGGTTATGTGCGAAATGAAACTCACAATCAATGACATAAGTCCGTTTAGCTGTAATCCAAGATGACTTTCTTATAGCGAAAAGGCTGAATTGCAAAAAATAATAAAATAATACTTAATCAAAGAATATATTAGGCCGAGTGAGTCAGAATATGTTTCCCCAATCGTGCTCGTAAAAAAGACTACAGGTGAACTTAGAATGTGCGTTGATTTCAGAAAATGAAACAAGGTGACTTCAAAAGATAGTTATCCTATTCCACTTATTGATGATCTGTTAGATAGATTTGCAGGAAAAACGTTATTTTCGAAACTCGACTTAAAGAATGGGTTTTTCCATGTATACATGCATGAGGATTCAGTCAAGTTTACGTCATTTATGACACCGCTTGGTCAGTTTGAATTTCTTCGTATGCCATTTGGCCTCAGAAATTTGGCCGTCTACCTTTTAAAGGTTTATAAACAGGATATTTGCCGATATGATTAGGGATGAAAAAGTTATTATATATTTAGACGACATTATGGTAGCAACAAAAGATTTCGATACGTATCCAGAAATTTTAAAAGAAGTATTTGACAGATTGGTTTAAAACAAATTGGACTTGAGATTAGATATGTGCGAATTTCTTCAGACGAGTGTTGAGTACCTAGTGTATTCGATTTCCAGATCTGACTAAAGTCAACGACGTTCGAAGTTTTTTAGGACTATGTTCCTATTTTCGTAGGTTTATAAGATTTTGCTACTATTGCCAAGCCATTATATGACCTAGTTACAAAAGACAAAAAGTTCGTGTTTGGGAACATCGAACTTAGTACGTTTGAAAATCTAAAGTCTAAGTTAACAGAGGCCCCAATACTTGCGCTTTATAGCCAAAATGATGAAACCGAACATTATTAATTCAATTAAAGTCAATGTTAGAAAGGTCTGAACACAGTTCGTGTGAAATGGGAAACGGTTTAATTTATAAAAAACTACAAAATGGTTGCCTTACTTTTTACGTCCCGAAAAATTGGGAAACACATGTCCTGTTTAAATAGCATAATGAGTTACGCCACACAGGCATAGACAAGGTTGTAGAAGTTATCACAAAGTCGTATTGGTATCCAAAGTTATGAAAAAAAAGTAGAACAACATGTAAATAATTGCCTAAAGTGTATAGTCTTTTCGTCAAAAAATGGAAAACAAGAGGGTCATATCCACAATATACCTAACCCTGCTGTGCCATTCGAAGTGGTTCATATCGATCACTTCGGACCAATCGAAGTCAAAGGAAGCACAAAAAACACGCATTATTGGTGGTTGACGCGTATACGAAATTTGTCAGACTTTACTTAGCGAAAACCACTAAATCTAAGGAAGCAATAGAAGTATTTTAGATCCTATAGTAGGCCAAAGTGCATGTCGGATCGTGGAACGTGTTTTACGTCTAACGAATTTTCTAGCTTTTTAGAGTCTTGTAATAGACAACATGTCAAAATCGCAATTGGTTCGCCGCAAGCTAATAGCCAATTGAAAGAATAAATAGAAATCTAGGCCCTATGTTAGCAAAATTATTAGCTTCAGAAGGAAATGTTAGTTTTGGTCAGGCCATAGAGATGGTAGATTGGGACAGCATTCAAGTGTCGTACTATTTGGCGTCGGCCAAAAAGGACGCCAAGTAGATGAATTAAGAGACTACTTGTTAGAAGACAGGTCTGTGGAACGAAATTTGGAATCGGTACGAGCAAAAGCTAAAGAAAAATAAAAGAAACTTCAAGAATATCATGAATGTCGAATCGAAAACGACGAGAGCCTGAAGTTAATTCCAATAATTTTTTTTAAGTAAATGGGGGCTGCTGAGCTTAAATATGAACTCAGAAAAAATATAGAAGCTTTCGTTTACCTGGAAGGTGAGAAAATGTAAATAAGTGCATCAAGGCACGCTTGGGGCTTTGAGGGTAAAAAAAGTAGTTTCCAAATAAATTGAATTTGATTTAATAATTTTATTTGTTGCTATGATACTCAGCAAAATAATTTTTGTTGGCCGAGCAGCATAAATGGAGTTTGCATTTTGTGCAAATGCACTGCGTTTGGGAAGTTTTGCAGTGCTTGCAGCTTCTTTTTCCCGTAATGCGATCCAACCACTCTGGAAAATGATTGAAATGGTCAAACCTCAAGTCCTTTATTGGGTGATTTGATTTTTGGCCTTGTTTGAGTTGTGGCTGCAATGGTCGCCGAGAAGTTGGCGACAGCAAAGTCTGTGATGGCGAACGACTTGATCGCGCAGACAAAGATGAAGATGGTGAAGGTAAATTGTTCTTCATGATTGGACGACCTGGCAAGTTTTTTGACTGGTAGCCCACTAGACCCGCAGCAATCGATTCTCGGAAATCCGCAAGTTCAATGAATTTCTCGCTGCTCATGGTTTACTTTTGGATTCGTCTATATAGGATGTAGGCGTTTGTTGTTGCCATATCTACTAAAAGGTAGAAAATTCGGGTTGCAGCATCCTGAGTTTTACTTCTTATATGGTATCGGCCCATAAGCCCATCTATCAGATCCACACCTCCCATATGAGCGTTATATTCCCGTATAACTTGTGGGCAGTCAATTTCTACATTGCGCTTCGACTTTCTGTCGTAACGGTCTGCGTTTGGTGTTCCTCCTTGAGTATTTGAACTTATAAACGGCTTAACGCCCACATAGGTCGATAATAAGCAAACGGCCTTGTTGTTTTTCCACAGTACGTTACTAACCTCCACTCCATTTGAGGAACGCACGTACTCAACTGAAAAACCTCTTGGCTTTTCCTTAATGGCACTATTGTTTGGGAGCTTGCAGTTTGGTATCCGATTTACCCGAACCATTCCCAAACTTAGCCCTTTTGCCCGAAGGTATACCATCAAAGGTAAAAATTGTCAAAATATATTATATGATGTTTGAAACTTTCAACAGTTTTCGTCAAGCGTACAACTATGTTGGCTGACGCACCGATATCTGGGTAACCAGGTAATATCGCATTATCCCCTACGCCGCTATATACTTCAAATCGGTAGGCATATCCAAAAGAATCACATAGGACAAATAATTTCATACCCCACTTGTATGCGGTATGTATTGCCGCAAATGGTGCTTCATTTTTGTGCTGCACATTTGTTCGTCAACGCATAATCGAGCTTGCTTAGGCACGGAGTCAAATCTTTCATTCGAAATGTCAATAACTCTTCGCGTGCGAAATAGTGGATCGTAGCCAGGCTCACCCTTTTTGATTCGCTTACTCTCGTCACACAATGAGAAGTATTTCTTAATTGCTTCAAATTTGCTACGGGTCATACAGGTTTGTATGGGTGCAAATGAGTTTTCAGATCTGTTATTTGGATGGCAACAAAGAATCGCCTTGAAAAGCAACATTGTTTATGTGCAATTGCATAGATTGCTGTCGCCACATAATTTTACTAGGTTCCTTTATAATTGATTCGATACCTATTCATAAATAAATTAATGAGTTATAACGGGTGTTTTTTTAAGCGTTTGGTTTTTAAATTGAAATGAAACACACAAAATTTGAATATTATTGTTAAATTTTTGAGATGATAAAACAATCTCTGCCAATTACTTTTTAAAAAAGGCTTCATGTAAATGTTGGCCGCGACTGCGTTTCAAGTGATCAACACGGAAGCTCCAATTTTGCACCACTCTTTCCAGCATGTCTAAGGGAATTTTCATTGACACTGGCCGCTACAGCTGCAATATTCTCTTCGGTGCGCACTCTCCGTACACGATTCGATGGTTGAATGTCCAATAAAGTAAAATGTGTGCGAAATTTGTCCACAATTGCCTTTATGGCTTGCTCGGTTGGTCGGTTGTGTCGACCATAATATGGACGTAATTTGCGAAACACATTTTCACAGAACACGAATTTTGATAATAAATTTCAATGATTTGTAAACGTTGTTCGGGCGTAAGTCTTTCCATGATGAAATGGCAAACTAAACTGAGCATTTTTCACTTTCACAGCTGTCATGAACATCATGCGGTATGTCAGTGTTGCCAACGTGAAAAACCAAACGCTTAAAAAAACACGCGTTATTACAAATCAAAGTAATGATTTGCTTACCAAGCTCATTAAAGCCACCAGAAGACGGTAAAGATACAGGTGTTGCTCCTTCAATATCTAAAAATGGTGATCGAGGCCTCTTACGAGTTTTTCGGGAAGGCTCATGGCTCTGCACAGTATTTTCAGTGTTTTCAATATTACTGCACATTAGGGATACAGTAGAGACATCTTCTAATGCAGTGTTAAGTGCCTCTGCCACGTCTTCATCCTCCAGCAGTTGTTCATCCGTCAAATCAGACCATTTATAGCGAGCTCTCAAAGCCATTATTCAATCTCTATTAAAAAAATTCAACAATAAATAAAAATCACACACAAATTACACAAGAAGTGCAAGCAGTTGTGAAATAGCTGCTAGCAACAAATTTTGCCGTGGAGCCCCAAAAGTGCCTCAAGGCAGTTATCACTTTTACGATGCTACAAAGCAGAACTTTAACATATTCGCACATATTAAACTTTATTTAAATAGCACATTAACTTACCTTTCACAAAAAAAAATATTTAGTTCAATTGGTTGTATAAATTCACTTTTATCAACACAGCAAAAGACAATGTGCAGCTGAAATTTTTGGCGCGAAGTAACACATGATTCGATAATATGTTTATCAAAAGCACCGATAAAGGTTTCCGAGCGCTTTCCAACATTGGCAGTGCTTTTTGGCAGTTATTTTTAAAAGTTCAACCATTTTTAAATTAACTAAAAGCTCTTAGTTATTGTTTTAAAATTAAAAATAAAATACGTGCCTAGAGGCACTCTTACGTCCTAGAGGGTTAAGCCAGGCGACTTGTGAAAAATTTTGACAGTCACAAAGGGGTATCCAAAAATTAGTGCCGAGATTCAAAGGGCCTTTTAAAATCGTTAAGTGCCTCGAAAATGATCGATAATATGTTTATCAAAAGCACCGATAAAGGTTTCCGAGCGCTTTCCAACATTGGCAGTGCTTTTTGGCAGTTATTTTTAAAAGTTCAACCATTTTTAAATTAACTAAAAGCTCTTAGTTATTGTTTTAAAATTAAAAATAAAATACGTGCCTAGAGGCACTCTTACGTCCTAGAGGGTTAAGCCAGGCGACTTGTGAAAAATTTTGACAGTCACAAAGGGGTATCCAAAAATTAGTGCCGAGATTCAAAGGGCCTTTTAAAATCGTTAAGTGCCTCGAAAATGATCGATACGTTGTAAGTGACGTCGACGGATTTCAGCAGTCGAAGATTCCTTATACTGGAATTTGGTCTATAGCAAATATGAAGCCATCGATCAATTGGTCAGATGAAACTAATAAAGTTAACGTAAATATAAAGAAAGATGAAAATACGAATGAACAGATAAAAGTAAATACAAACCTACATGTAAATGTAGGTTAAGCAAAGAAATAAGTAAATTGGAAAGCACTAAGAATGAAAACAGTACACACAGCTATAATACGAGAAGCAAAGGTCATCATAAAGAAGACTAGGATCAGGTGATCCTTACTGTCAGAATGGCCGAATTGTGGCAATATGTATTAGTATGTAGCAATATGTATTAGTATTAAGTATATCTTACTCTTTCCCCCAGTGCAATATGTTTAGAATTAAGTATATCTTACTCTTTTCTTTGTTACAAATTAGTTTTAAGTTTTATGCAGTGGTACAGTACAAGAAGCGTGCTGTCTCACTTTACAGAAAAGAACAGAGAGATTTAAATAAAAAGAATGAGAGCGGTTCAGTTTTTATGGAGAGCTCACCAAAGACAGACGTGTTTTACTCGCTCTATGATTACATATCAAACTTATTATAGTAAGTATAAAAGTGGTTAATGTAATAGTTTGAAATGCAGTATAATAATTCGTATGTTCGTTAATTATTTCTTTTGTTTGGTTAAAGGAAATAGGTTCTAGCCTGGTGATGTTTTTTGTTACATAAATGCTTTGGCTATAGTCAAGCAATGAATTTATTATGGATATTTCGTTTAGTTGTAAGGCACAATCGTAAATTTGTATTATGTTATTGCCTTCTATTATTAAGTCGTTGTTTACTACAGAGCTGCATGAATGATAGAAAAATCAATTCGAGTTAACAACATTTAAAACCAAATAAATGAATTGAATGACTTTGAAAATCGACGTAAAAATCAGTCGCACAACATTCAAACGAAACAAAACGAATTGAATGAGTTAGAAAGTGAGTAAATGAGTTGCTATGATTCGAATGCATTCGAATTCCAATTCTGATTTTAGTATTTAGTATTTATTTGTATTGTATATTTTTTAACTATATGTGATTATTGTACTACAAGACTAGAGTGGTTAGTGGCTCAGTGGGGACCTACTCAGACTACAATACTGTTGTTATCGGTTTCAAACCCCCTACAGAGATGGAGAAGAATTTTTTTTCCAAATAGTGAAGTATATTAAAAAGTAGATCCATTGTGTATATGATGGATTAAAGAATATATATCTATATGATGGATTAAAGAATATAATTTTTTATACCATACACCCATAGGGTGAAATGGTATATTAAAGTCGCCAAAATGTATGTAACAGGCAGAAGAAAGCATCTCCGACCCCACAAAGTATATATATTCTTGAAAAGGATCAAAAACCGAGTCAATCTAGCCATGTCCGTCTGTCCGTCCGTCCGTCCGTCCGTATTAACACATAGATCTCGGAGACTATAAGAGCTGGAGCCACCAAATTTGGTATGCAGTCTTGTGTAGTATGTACGCTTATCGAGTTTGTTTCAAATTTTTGCCACGCCTCTTCCGCCCCCGGTATTTACATAAAACTGTTTTTCTTAAAAAGTATGGCAGATAGAGACATCAAATTTGGGTTATATACTTATTTAGTTAGCGCGCAGAAAATAATTGTTCTAACTTTTTGCCACGCCCCCTTTCGCCCCCGGAATTTACATAACTCTGATTTTCTTAAAAACTATGAAAGCTACCGACATTAAATTTGTTATGTAAGCTAGCTTAATAGACGCGCAGATATTGACTATTAAAAAATTGTGCCACGCCCATTTCCGCCCCCGAAAATTAAACAAAACTGATTTTCTCGAAAACTAACAAAGCTAATGTCACCAAATTTAGTATGTATACTAATATTTTAATATGTATATATTTTAATATGTTGCCACGCCCAAAAAACTTTCACTCGTTGCAGAGGACGGACGTGTTTTTTTTGCGCTTATCAGCTTTTATTTTTTCTCGCTTTTTTTACTTTTACGAAACTCTTAAATTATCGGTTTAATTAATAATAATTACAACATCCGAATTTTATTTTCATTTTGCGAATTCTTGCTGTCGTTTTTGTTTAAATTTAAATAAAATCAAAACTTACAACAATACTTGCATTAGCGGTGTTGTTGTTTTGTTTATCTCTTTTGCTTTTGTGTCTTTACCGTTTTAGCTAACTCTCGCGCTCTTGCGTACAAATTGTTGTTGCATGTGTTCAATTTGAAGCGCTCTCCCGCTCTTTCCTATTCTTGATTGATTTGCGCTCTCGTCTTTTGCCTACCCGCGACTCTGTGATACGTGTTTTTGTTTTTGTGTTTTCATTTCTTTTTATTCTTTAGTTGTGAAGGCTTACTCTGCACATTAACCCTTGTGTCAGAACTGGTCAGTATATTCTTATACACAGATTTTTTTACCTTTAGAATTTTTATTTTTTATTTTTTTGTATTTCCTTTTGTAATTAAATTAAACTTTTGATAAAATGGTTGGTTGCTCAAAAAATAATTGCATAGTTGCCACTAATGCGGTTGACTCCCATGATTATATTCTTTGTTGGTTGTGTGACAATGCGGTTCACGTTAAGTGTGCAGGTTACACAGGCAGAATCAAGGAGTCTATTGCTAAAGGTGGTGGCTTAAAATATGGATGTGATGCTTGCCGGGAGGTCGAGAATGAGATGCGCTCTTTCATGAGGCGGACTAGAGATAGTTTTGACACTTTAAGGGCAGGTTTTAATAAACTCCAAGCGGAGTTTACTGCGGTGGAGACTCAGTTCAGAAGTTTATCGCTTATGAATGAGTCTCCGAAACGTAAAAGGACCAGTCCTTGGGGTGTTTCTGTATCTGTAGATCCGCCAGCGTCTCTTATCGTCCCCGACCGGTCTCATGCACCGTCCACTCCTAATGTACAGCAATTGATATAGTTTAAGAGCCCGGTTGTGTTTTTTATTATTGTTACTATTAGTAATGAATTACCGGTATCACCTGGGAATGATCTCTTAAAAACGATGCCTATTGTAGTGTCCGATGTGTCTGGGCAATTACCCATTCCAATGGAAATTGCCGATAGTTCTAAAAGTATCGAGGGCCCCGTAAACAAGTTGACTGCTGCAGTGGGTGACTTGTCCAACGTTACTGCTGCGGCTGACGCTTCGGGACCGCGGCCGCTCGTTGGCATACCACCAAAGAAACATATATTTGTTTCTAGGCTAGACCCTGTTGTCACATCTGATGATTGAATATTGCGGTGGAGAAGTTTAAATTTTCTTATTCTCGGGATATTTCGTCCTTTAAAATTAGTGTTTCTGCCAATATCTTCGACACTATATGTCGAGAAGATTTTTGGCATATACTGTAAAAAAGAAAAATCGGCAACCGATTCGCTTGCCAACAACAACAACTAATACTATTCCTGCCACATCAGCATCTGCTGGTGTGTCAAAAAACTAGCTTCGTCCCTTAACCTGGGTTACCAGAACGTTAGAGGACTGAAATCTAAACTTCCTAATCTCTATGTAGATAGTCTTTCTTTTGAGCATAACATTCTAGCTTTCACAGAGACGTGGCTAAAACCTGATATTGCTGATGCATCGGTTTTTTCCACAAACTTTTCTATTTTCTCGCATAGGTGGTGGCGTTCTGATAGCTGTTGATGCTGCTTTATCATCTGAAATGATTCAATTTTCTAGTACCCAGGAGATTGAGTTTGTCGGTGTTAAAGTAAATTTTAAATCTTTTAATGCTTTCATTACTTGTTCCTATATTCCACCATTGTCAGACATGGTGGTATATTTAAATCATTTAGAGGCAATTCAGTTTGTCTCCTCTTTAGTTTCGAGTCAAGACATGCTCATAGTTGTAGGTTATTTTAATTTACCCGCTTTAGCATGGTCACTAACAGATGAATCTACCACGTTGTTGCCCTCTTTGTCACATGACTTTATTGATGGCCTTCTAGGCTTATCTTTATCCCAAGTCAATCCTGTCTTAAATTATAATGGATTGGTCTTATCTGTACAATTGTAGTGATATGAACTCGGCTGTTCGTTTTATCTATGATACTCTGAATTCACTCTTTGATATTTGTGTGCCTCTTGGTAGGCTGGAGCGGCTTAACAAACCTCCCTGGTTCTCTCGCGAGCTATCCAATTTGAAAAATGTGAAGACACGATATTATAAGAAGTTTCAAAAAACACGTCGTTCATCACATTGTGCTCTGTATACAGTCGCTCGTTCAAAATTCATGATGCTTAATACACAATGCTATAAGAATTATCTTCAGCGGTGTAAGCTTCAGTTTTCTTCTGACCCTAAACAATTTTATAATTTTGTTAATTCTAAACGTAAGACCTCTGTGCACCCATCTTTTTTGTCTTTTCAAAATAAAAAAGCGAGCACTGATCAGGCAATTGCCGATATGTTTGCGAGTTTTTTCAAAACAACTTATTCCTCAACGGAATATCGAGCAAGTCCTTATCCTTATCATTTAAAAAAGGCTAATTGCATTTTTAATTTAGTGATTGATGAAAGTTCTATTCTTAGCGAACTTAAATTAGTTAAACCTGTTTATTCTCCGGGGCCAGACGGTATTCCTGGATGTGTACTCAGGTTCTGTGCAAACGCATTATGTAAACCCATTTTAAAATTGTTTTTATTGTCTGTAGAATCTTCCTCTTTTCCATCTATTTGGAAGGAGTCGTATATTATTCCTCTGCATAAAAATGGCAAAAAGTCCGAAGCCTCTAACTATAGGGGTATCTCAAAATTGTCCGCTATTCCGAAAGCTTTTGAGAAAATTATAACTTCTCAATTGCAACATTTTTGCAGCTCTATTATTTCGCCATCCCAACATGGGTTTGTGAAACGTAGATCTACAACCACTAACTTTTTAGAATTTACATCAATAATTATCAAGGGGTTCAAAAATGGTAAACAAACTGAAGTCATATACACTGACTTCAGCAAAGCCTTTGATTCCGTTAATCATACCCTATTACTTTCTAAGCTGAGCGACATTGGGTTTCCACCCCTTTTCCTTTCTTGGGTTCGAGAATATTTAACAAATAGAAAACAGAAGTTACTTTTTAAGTCTTCTTTGAGTGTCCTGGGTTTCATTAAAAGATGGTCAAAAGAATTTGATGACCCCTATACAACTTAAGTTCTTTTTACTTCGCGTGTCCGTCCTATTTTAGAGTATGGATCTTGCATTTGGTCACCTCAATATGAGTCGCACCAGATTAGACTAGAATCCGTTCAAAAGCAGCTCTTCGTGGCTTAAGCTGGGATCAATTTGCCTTCGTATTCTAGTAGACTTCTCTTGATTAACCTTCCGTCCCTAACTAACCATAGAATTATGCTTGGTGTCATTTTAATGCACAAGCTCCTAATTGGTGATATCGACTCGCCTGAGTTATTAGCTTAGGTGAATCTGTCGGTACCATGTAGACGGAGTAGACATCCTTTAATACCTTTATCCCTTAGTCGTTGTTCTTCTAACTATGCTATGCATGAACCTTTTAGGGTCCTCTGCTCTGATTACAATCTTCTATCCCCTGTAATCGGCTCAGAGTTTTCTATTAATATGCTTAAAACATCTGCTTGGGCTCGCGCGTAACAGGCTTTGTCCTGGTGTCGTAGGGGCCACTTGAACGGTCTGCGCATAGTATCGTCCGCTATATAAATTCCGCCTCCATAATTTAGAAAAAACCGATTGGCTCTTGCAATTTTTTGACCATCGCGATCAAATTTGGCAGATTTGATCTTATCTTATCTATTTCTATCAAACTACCAAATTTGATAGAAATCGGACTAGAAACATACAAAATATACGTATGAACGTATTTTGCTACGCGATCCATAAGGGCAGAATTTGCCGTTGGCTAGTGGCGGCGCTATAGTGCTCGTGTGTTTATAGAGTGAGCGAGATAGCAAATAGTATGAGGCATGTTAAAACAATTTAATAGATATACATTTGGTTTTCGAAATTTTAAATATTTGTTTCACCTGGTGTATGGTATACCCAAGTCGGCGAGACGACTTACTTACTTCCATTATACCCTTGCAAAAAGGGTATATTAATTTTGGTCAAAAATGTGCAACGCATAGAAGGAAGCATCTCCGACAATATAAAGTATATATATTCTTGATCAGCACGACGAGAAGAGTTCAAATAGCCATTTCCGTCCGTCCGTCCGTCCGTCCGTCTGTCCGTCTGTCCGTCCGTCTGGATCAACGCAAACTCCTCTTAGACCGTTAGAGCTACAGAGTTGAAATTTTGACTGTAGGCTTGTATATACTGCAGGGGTTGTATATCTCGGATTCAGCCGGATCGGACCTGTTGAAATAATTCTCTCTCAACTCAATGCATGCATGATCACACACATACGAATTTATATATGTAACTTTGTATACTCTCTCTCGAGATGCGAACAATGACTCGATGAGAGACAAATAGAAGTTAGTCGCGAATAAACTGCACAACCAACCACACGCATTCTGTTTTATTATAACAATAGGTTATGGACCCAGGCAACGTGCTTATGTGGTTGCTGTGGTAATTTCTAGAAGAAATTAGATTTCGCGCTGTGTTCTAGACGGTTTTTTCACAAAGTATATATAAAGGAGTATAATGTCGACGTTATATCAGATTTATAAAATTCGAGGACAGTAAGTATGACTCGTGGTGCATCCAGATGAAAAGTGTGCTGGTGCATGCGGATTTGTGGAATGTGGCGTCAGGCGTATTGGCAAGGCCAACTACGGGGGAGAACACCGGATGGACGACGCTGGATCAGAAGGCATTGGCAATGATCACCTTGAGCGTCAAGACTTCACAGTTGGGACATGTGAAGCACTGTGCAAGTGCACATGAGGCTTGGAAGAAGCTTCAGGAAGCTCATCAACCCAGAGGACCCGTTAGAAAAGTAGCTCTTTTCAAGAAATTGCTAAGTAGACGCATACAGGAGGGTCAAAGCATATCGAGTTATTTGTCGGATTTCAAGGAAATCTTGGACAAACTTGCTGGCGTTGGAATTGAAATATTGGACGAGCTTGTAACGATTATTTTGCTATCCAGTCTTCCAGACGAATTCGACAATTTCGTTGTCGCCATAGAGACGCGCGACAGTTTGCCGAGTTTCGACATGTTATGCATAAAGCTGAGAGAAGAAGGAGAACGCAAAAGAGAGAGCGAAAAACCGATCGAGAGCGCAAAAGCATTTACAGTGGTGGAAAAGCAATCGATGCAGAGAGACAATTGGAAGAAAAAGCAAAAAGTTTTGAACTGTTTTGCGTGTGGCGGCAAAGGCCATTTTAAAGTAAATTGTCCCAGTGTAAACGGTCGGAAGGTTGCATCGAACCCGAACAAGGCAGTACAGTCATCGTTAGGTTTGCTGAACGCGTTGGACGCGAAATGTGTTGATCGATCGAACTGGTGTCTGGACAGTGGCGCCACCAGCCATATGTGTTGTAACAGAGATTTGTTTTCAACATTTGTGAAACATTCGGAGAAAATTGTTTTGGCTGATAATAACTTTCTTCAGGCTGAAGGAAAGGGCGAGGTAAAGCTGAAAATGGTTTCACGTATATTTACATTAAAGAATGTATTGTATGTACCCAAAATGAGAGGTAATTTCGTGTCGGTGAGCAAAGCAGTTGAACATGGAAGCATCGTTGAATTTGGACAAAAGTATGCACGAGTGATCCAAAAGGGCGAATGCATTGTGAAAGCGGACAAAGTTGGCCGTTTGTATATTTTTGGAACAGCACCGAGCGAATGCCATTGAACAGTCTTACGAAGATTTGTGGCATAAAATGTACGGACATCTCAACTATGGCAGTTTGGCTGAAAATGCACGAAAGGATTTGGCCCGTGGCATGGGAACGTTTGACTCAACGTCGTTGGAACCCTGCAAGATCTACATGGTAAGCAAGATCACAGTACAGCCATTTCCAGATTCGACCAAGAACAGAGCTAAGGAAATCTTGGAGCTGTTCAGATGTTTGCGGTCCGTTTGATACAAAAAGCCTTGGAGGCAGCAGATACTTTTTAACATTTATCGATGACAGGTCACGTCGCATATTTGTATATTTCCTGAAGGGAAAGGATGAAGTATTTGGAAAGTTTGTCGAGTTTAAAAACATGGCAGAGCGGCAAACTGGAAAGAAGCTAAAGTGCATTCGGAGCGACAATGGTCGCGAGTACGTCAACAAATCGTTTGACGAGTTTCTCAAGGGCAATGGAATATTGCGGCAGCTCACGGTACCAAACACGCCGCAGCAGAACGGTGTAGCAGAGAGAGTTAACAGAACTCTTGTGGAGATGTCAAGATGCTTGCTCATCCAGTCTGGTCTACATCAATCTCTTTGGGCTGAAGCAGTTTATACAGCTGCTTATCTGCGGAATAGGTCACCAACTCGAGCCCTGGTTAACATGACTCCAATGGAAGCATGAAATGGTAAGAAACCATCAATAAGTCATTTAAAAGTTTTTGGGTCTATTGCAGTGGCACTGGACAAAGGACATCATAAGGGCAAGTTTGATCCAAAGGGCAAAGAATACCGAATGGTTGGTTATTTTCGAAATGCGAAAGGGTATCGGTTGTACGACGCCGAAACCAGGCAAGTTGTTGAGAAGCGAGACGTTTTGTTCGACGAGCGTTTCGGCAATGGCGATTCGAATGGTGATATCGTCAAGTTTGATTTTCCATATGCGGATGATCAGGATTCAGGATGTGTTGATGCAGCAGATGACTTGAGCAGTACAGACGACTCTGATGCAGAGGTCAGCGAGAAGGGCAGCAGTAGCGAAGATTTCGACATGGCAGTTGAACGAGAAGTGGCAGAACCTGTGGTTGAACAACGTGTTGGACCCGGCAGGCCGAAGCTGATTCGAACTGGAAGGCCTGGCAGACCAAAGAAGCAGTTCAACATTTTAAGCGCATTGATTACAAGTGAGGTGATCATACCAGAGACCTATGAGGAGGCGCTTAGTAGTCCGTTTGCTTCGCATTGGCGTGTGGCTATGCAAAAGGAGTATGATTCCTTGATGTCAAATCACACTTGGCAGCTTAGTACGCTACCGGAAGGGTATAAACCTGTTGGCTGCAAGTGGGTCTACAGTGTAAAGCGTGATGCAAAGGGAGAAGTCGAGCGTTTTAAGGCGAGACTAGTAGCAAAAGGATGTTCACAGCGCTATGGAGTGAACTACAATGAAACATACTCGCCTGTATGTCGCGCTTGGAGAGTGTTCGATTCATCTTGGCCCTAGCAGCGCAGTTAAAATTGTATCTACACCAGATGGATGTTTGCACGGCTCACTTAAACAGTGATTTGGGCGATACCGTATACATGAGGCAGCCCGAAGGATACGCAACTGAAGACAAAAGTAATGTACTTCTGTTGAAAAAGGCGTTATATGGACTCAAACAGTCTGGACGGGAGTGGAACTCCAAACTCGATAGTGTTTTGCGAGCTAATGGGTTCATACCTTGCGACAATGAACCATGTCTATACAAACAGCAAGCAAAAGGTAATCTATCACTAATCCTTGTCTATGTAGACGATCTTCTTATAGGATGCCAGGAGAAATCCGATCTTGACAGGATTAAGTCAGCTATAATGGCAGCGTTTGAATGTGTTGACAAGGGACCTGTGCGTTTGTTCCTTGGCATGGAGGTTCACCGTGATGGCGAACTTGGGCGAAATATCATTGGGTCATTCACAGTACATCAAGGATCTACTGGAGCGATATGGCTATGCTCAGTGCAGACCAGCTGCAACACCGTTAGAAGCAGGGTATCAGGTAGCCTGCGATAAAATGGAGTGTAAAAGGGTTGATGCAACTCTTTATCAGTCAATGATAGGCGAGCTAATGTGGCTTGCGTTGACTACTAGACCAGATATACTCCACTCAGTATCGAAGTTGGCTCAACGTAACAAGGACCCCCATAATGAACACCTTGCAGCCATAAAGCATGTTTTACGATATTTGGCTTCGACAGTTGGCTTCAAGATTCATTACAAGCAGTCGGATGCGGCGTTTACTGGTTTCGTGGACGCAGATTGGGCAGGCGATAGGATTGATCGCAAGTCTTATACAGGATATGTATATTTTCTGGCTGGCGGACCGATATCATGGAAATCGGAGAAGCAGCGGAGTGTTGCTCTTAGCAGCACCGAAGCAGAGTACATGGCGTTATCAACAGCGTGCAAAGAAGCCATTGTATTGCGTCGATTAATCATCGAGATTGGTTGCGGAGAGGAAGATACATCTACCGTTTAGTATGGCGATAACCTCAGCGCGCAGCAATTGGCTAAGAACCCGGTACACCATTCAAGGACGAAGCACGTGGACATTAGATATCATTTTGTTAGACAAGTAGTTAATGATGGTCAGATTGTTTTAAAGTATAAGTCTACTAATGAAATGATAGCTGATATCCTAACCAAGAATCTTGCGAAGAAGAAGCATGTAGAGTTTACGAATTTGTTAAGTATAAGGGTGTTGAAATAATTCTCTCTCAACTCAATGCATGCATGATCACACACATACGAATTTATATATGTAACTTTGTACTCTCTCTCGAGATGCGTTAAAGAGAACAATGACTCGATGAGAGACAAATAGAAGTTAGTCGCGAATAAACTGCACAACCAACCACACGCATTCTGTTTTATTATAACAATAGGACGACTATATCATATAGCTCCCATACAAACCGCAAAGTCACGAACAGTGACTTTTCTCAATAACTTCGTTATTTCCTTAGCTATTGTCGTGAAATTTAATATTGGTGAGTTTATAATACATATAAACGACTATGCCAAATTTGATCAAGATCGGATGACTATATCATATAGCTCCCATAGGAACGATCTTTCGAAAACGGTGACTTTGGTGAATAACTTCGTTACTTTTGACGCGATTGCTTTCAAATTAAACATTTGTTAGTTTAATATATCTGTTAATGACTGTGCCAAATTTGATATGGATCGGGTAAATATATCATATAGCTCCCATAGGAACGATCGATATCTCCGTTTCCTATGTAGGCCGTTCTTTCGCAAACATTAGCCTTTTTTGCTTAAACGTTTTTCCACTTTGATGGCTATAGGTAAGGAAAGAGTTACAAAAAAAGTTGCAAGGGTATACAAACTTTGACGCGGTCGAAGTTAGCCCCGGCCCTCTGGTTTTTATAATATATTAGAAAGCCTTATTTATGTTTTCACGGTTCGTGGCAACTAGGAATCTAATTTAGAAAAAATAGATTTTACAAAATTTGTCCCAAATTGTCAAATCCAAAACTGTGTCCTTAAGTTTTTGGTGTATAGCATAATTTAATTTTAATAGCCCCCATTTTGCCATTATTTTCCATACATTTTTGATAAATAATTAGTTTTTGTTGCATTTAAACATCCCAATAAAAATAAGTCAATTCGAATAATTCTAATGACTCGAGTGCCTTAGTACAATTCGATGTTTTGACACTCAATTCATTGCCTTTCATTAAACAGAGTTACGTATTTTGCGAGATATGACAAGTACAAACTCATATTCATTCATTTCATTGTGTAGTTGTCACTCATTTTTTTGAATTCAATTCGAATGGATTCATTTGACTTTGACTTTGCTTCCATTCATGCAGCTCTCTATTGTTTACGCAATTTTGATTGAGTTTAGTTTAGTTTCTAATTGTTTTGAATTTTTATTGAACAAAGTGTTGTTGTTAAAATAGTATTTATCGTATTAATATTTCTGTCAAAATATTTTTATTCTCATCTGGATAAGGAAGTATCTCAAAGATAGAGGTTTTTATTATTTCTTGAGGAATGTTTGAAATGATAAATATTTCGTTTGAATTTGGTTTAAGCCAGGTGGATGTTTTTGCATTCAATAGTTTTTCCGAATTAACATGATTTAAGTGATTATGTTTTAAAAGTTTTGAGTTAAAAATTCATAAACAGTGAGCTGCACGCCCATTTCTATGTCTTCAATGTATTGTGTGAAGTGCTCAAAACTAAAGATTAGAACCTCCAATTTTACTGATTTTTCATTTTCATCCTTGAGGTTGTTTAGTACTTCTAAACCTTTATTAATAGTGTCTATTACGTAAATTATTTCGTTTGTACAGCAATAGCTTTCAAGATTATTTATTTTTTCTTCTAATTCGTCTTTATCGTCCTGATCAAGAGTACCAAAAAGAAATTTGTATATTGAACCAATTCCGTTAATTAGTCCTCGTTTGTTACGTTTTACAATTTGTATTCCATTAATTTCCGTACTTAGTTTTTCTGTTAAGTGTTGAATATGCAAATAACAGTTGAGCGATTCTTGGTGTTCGCAAAGAAGTGTTGTAAACCGACAGTTTGAGTAAAAACTCAAAGAGCAACAGTTTCAGTTGTTTGAATCTGTTTTGCTCTGTTTGAATCTGTTTTGCTCTGAACAAAACCGATTTTTTTTCGATTCTTTTGCTCTGGTTATTATCGGACACTTTAATCTCTCACAATGAAGCAAAGTGTTTTTTGAGTATGCTTTGCGAATCAGATTCGCTTTCACTTGTGTTTGTGATTTCTTTGCGGGCAAAATTAAAAAACATTTTTAGTGAAATGGGTCGTGAGAAATGTAAAAAAGTGCACTAATTTTTCACCTTCAACTCCGATGAAAACAAATCAGTGTTATGTGTGCGGCATGAAATTTGCAGGTACTATTTATTTATTACGTTGCCCTTAGTGCTACATATATTGTGTAAAATAAAATACTAATTTTGTGTGTATTTATAATATACTCAGGTCATCACGTGACAAATTTAAGACGACATTTGTTAGCCGCCAACGAGGACACCGAAGTGCCATTAAAAGCAAAAAAGAAAATATGCTATGAAACTAGTGAAGAATGCATTTTCTGAACTCCATTTTATTTTGAGCCAAAGGCGCTCTTCAATAAGCGCGGAAAATTTGAATTCTTTACTTGCTGTAAAACTTAATGAAAATTAATTAAAAATAATACATGCATTATGTATTTACATATGTATAAGTTAAGCACTTCTATCACAGCTCATACCATAACATACAAGCCTAAACCCAAGTCCGTCAACACATGCCCATTAACCGCATGCCCATTGGCCGACCCTATTTCATCATCACATGCAATACCCATTGGTCAACCCCACTCAATCGTCACATGCCCATTTGTCGCATGATCGCCAATCTCAAGTAACAGTCCGATCGCTAGGATAAACAATAAGCCTGCGCCCCATTTTCCCAGACCCTAGAAGAATGGTGTCGGGTTCGGTGCATACGCAGAATCACGCCACAAATTTCGGCAATAAACAAAGAATGGTCCTGAACACTTGTGTAAACAAAGAATGGTCCCACGCACTTAAAGTGGACTATTGGACTCAGCCAACGCCGCCGCCTACGACGACGTCGATCACCCAAGCCTTCATCCAACATAATTGAACCATAGCAAAGCAGTCTTGAGCCTAAGTACAAACCAACCGGTAACTTCGCTTAAACTCCGCCGAATTCGCTCACCAAAGTCAGCATCTTTCAGTTATAATTAAAACATACTGTATTGTAATAAAAGTGACTTTATAAATAAAAATTCATTTTTTTAACCCGTGAGTGAAGAAAGTGTTTAATTGGCGCCCGAGCAGGGACCCTGCTAAATACAACGTGATCGTGAGTTAGTGAAAGATACCAGTGATTCGTGACCAAAAAACGCGTTAAAGGCCTTTAAAGTCAGTGAAACAAAAACACTATATCGAACTATACCACGAATCAGACAGGGTCATTTTAATCGCTGCGAATTCCTCTAAGACCAGTTCGGAGGAAAACTGAAAACCCAAAAGTGTTTGCCCAGGAGCGTTAGTACCTTCAACGTTGGAAAAGCGAGACCTACTACAAACCGATCAGTAAAAAGCACCGAGGATGATAGCATTAACGTAAGTTAAGTAAAATAAATTTAAGCAAAAGAAAATTAAAATAAAATTTTTATTGTGAAAACACAGTGGGTGAAAAAAATTTTGTGAATCAATATTAAGAAGCAAAAATTTTTTTATTATAAAAAATCCTTAATTAAATTTTTTCCCCACTCGAAAAGGAAAATAATGAAAAATTAAGAAAGAAAATAATAAGTAATATTCAAAAAAGAAAAAGAAAATAATGAAAAGTTAAGAAAGAAAATAATAATAAGTAATATTAAAAAAAAAAAAAAAAAAAAAAAAGAAGAGAAAATAATTTTGAAATTTTGAATAAAATATTTTTATAAAAAATAACCACATAATGTTGAATTTTTTGTATAATACCACAAGCCATTTCCATCCAAGATTAGCGGACATACCGCTATATTTTTATCAATACAAGATTAGCGGACATACCGCTATATTTTTATCAATATAAGCAAAAAATTTAATTTTCGCGGATTATATTTTTCGTATTCGCGATACCGTAACACCTTGAATTAATTTTTATCAATATAAACAAAAAATTTAATTTTCGCGGATTATATTTTTCGTATTCGCGATACCGTAACACCTTGAATTAACCCTAATTAAAAAAACAATCCATTTCCAAAATGACTAAAGACAACTGGGTTAAAGCCGCAGTCCTTCAGCAGGGTGGTATTCATGCAGCAGGTTCTGATTCCCAGACAGCATCCACCTCAAGTGCATCAACCGTAAATAGAATCGAAGCACTGTCAATTCAGGGACTAGATGTAGCTATCCAGACAATTTTGTCGTCTCAGTTACAGGAAATAGTGAAACAATTAAATCATTCTCAGTCAGGACATATTCCCTTTAGGGACCAGACAGGCATGACAGGCACCTCCATTCATGACTTCTATGGTGGGTTATTCTCCCGAGACTATGGAAGCCATGGCTAAACAGGTCAGAGATAGGGCTCTAGCTACCTTCATCAGAGGTCTGAACGGAGATCTCTCAGACAGAATGAGCTTAGCTGAACCCAAAGATCTGAGGCATGCATTGCAATTGTGCAATATGTTGGATAATAAGAGGGCTAGAAACATTATCGGCCATCGTGACACTCGTCTACCTGTAGGACCAAAACCCCCACAGTATGCTAAAAATAACGTGCAACCTCAACGATCGTTCATACCAGCAATTCCACCCAAACCTTACAACAACAATAACAACTATTATAATCAGAAACCCATGCAAAACGTGTTCATTCCCCAAAATAGATTCCCTCAATCTAATAACCCCGTATTTTTCAACGCACCACCGAGACCATTTGCCCCGAAACCTCAGCCGGCACCAACTCCAATGGATGTCGACGGCTCTATTTTAACCAAAAAAGTTAACTACATGAATAAACCGAATGTTAATTTACCACAACAATTTGCTCTCAAGAGAGTCAACCAGTCCACCGCAAATTTTCCCAATAAAGTGCAGAGGCAATTCCATATCGAAACCGGTCCGTCAGGTGAACAATATATCACCATACCGCCTCAAGAAGAGCATTACTCCGATATGTCCGATTATCAGGCTGCTTATCAGGGCCAAGAAGACCCTTTTGAATCAGTCCCATATCCTGAGGTTCAACAATATCAACAGCAGGAGCAATATTTTACCTCACAAGGAGACAACTCAGAGTTAGTCCCACAGCACAAAGAGGAAACCAGACCACAATCACAGGAGCCTCAACAACCACAAATCGAGGACACCGTTAATTTTTTAGGTTAAAGTGTTCCTCTTTGCCGTACTTTGTTGTCCGGGACAAAGACGGAACCTCATACAATTTCTTAATAGATACCGCTCGAACAAGAACTATGTGTAACCAGAAATAGCAAAAAATATCAAAACGAATGAACACAAGTTTTACGCGAACACCGTAAGTGGTCGCATTTTAATAACCAGCCATATTCATTTGGGTTTATTTAACGAACCCAATAAACCAATAACATTCTTCCTATTACCTAATCTGAATCCGTTCCATGGAATTCTAGGTAATGACTCACTAAGAGAGTTAAACGCTATCATTGATGTAGGGAAAGATCTACTATACGTCAACAACTCTCATGTTGTTAAAGTAAAGCAGATGCGAGCCCATCAGGTCCATACCCTCAAATCAGATGAGCTCACTAATCAGCAGAAATTAGGATTAAAGGCGCTCCAAGAGGAGTACAAATCGCTATTCGCGGACCCAAATAAAAAATTGACTTATGCTACTAATGTCCAAGGAGAAATCCGAACGACAACAGACACTCCAGTCTACACCAAGCATTACCCATATCCAGCCTCTCTAAGAGAAGTAGTAGAAGACCAGCTACAAGAATTATTACGAGATGGTATAATACGACCCTCACGGTCGCCCTATAATTCCCCTGTGTGGATAGTCCCTAAAAAGAGTGACAGCCTTGGGAATAAGCAATATAGGATGGTCATAGATTATAGAAAGCTCAATGCAGTTACAGTTTCGGATAGGTATCCTATCCCCGAAATCGGAGAAATGGTTGCGCAGTTGGGCAACAATAAGTATTTCTCTGTTCTTGATCTAAAGAGCGGATTTCATCCGATTTCCCTTAAGGAATCTGATATTGAAAAAACGGCATTCGCCGTGAATGGAGGGAAATACGAGTTCACGAGACTCCCCTTCGGCCTAAAGAATTCCCCATCAATATTCCAAAGAGCTCTCGATGATATTTTGAGAGATCTCATTGGAAAGATCTGTTACGTCTACATCGACGACATAATAATATTCAGTAAATCGGAGGAAGAGCATTTCCGACATCTAGCTTTGGTATTTTCTACCTTGTCCAAGGCAAATATGAAGGTCCAAGTAGATAAATGCAAATTCCTAAGACATAGCGTTGACTTCCTAGGCGTAGTGATTTCAAGGGAATGAGTTAAAACCAATCCAGAGAAAATCCAAGCCATTAAAAAGTTCCCTATACCAAAGAACCTAAAACAACTAAGGTCCTTCCTGGGATTAGCTAGTTATTACAGAAGATTTATCAAAGATTTTGCTAAATTAGCTAGACCCTTGACTGCGTTATTGAGAGGAGAACATGGCAGAGCCAAGAAAAATGTCTCAAGTAAGATCGAAATCCGATTCGGTGAAGCCGAAACCGATGCCTTTGAGAAAGTGAAAAATGCATTAGTGTCACAAGACGTTATGCTAGCATACCCTGACTTTAAACAAGAGTTCCATCTAACCACCGATGCCTCAAACATCGCACTAGGAGCTTCTCTAGAACAGAATGGGAGACCCATTACATTTCTTTCCCGTGCGTTATCCAAAGCTGAAGAAAACTAGTCCACAAATGAAAGAGAAATGCTAGCAATAGTATGGGCATTGGATAAGCTAAGAATGTATGTATACGGCAAATCCAAAGTGATCATTTACACCGACCACCAGACTCTCACTTATGCTCTCAGCCCAAAAAATAACAACATAAAGCTGAAGAAATGGAAAAGTTACCTGGAGGAATACAACTACGAGTTGAAATATAAACCGGGTAGCTCAAATGTCGTAGCAGACGCACTCTCTAGAAACCCTACTAACATAAATGCTAGTAGTACGTCAGCTACAGTCCACAGTGATGAAAGCTCAGGGCATGAACTCATTCCAGCAATGGAAGTACCCATCAATGTCATTAAAAACCAATTGTTTATCCTCACTGGTGATAACGAATCCACCACCTTCGAAATACCATTCCCCACATACCACAGACACACAATAGTGAGAAGTAATTATTCCGAAGACGATCTTGTAACTATTCTAAAAGAAAAAATGGATCCGAGAATAGTAAATGGTATTTTCACTTCCGAAAGTATCATGGGTAAAATTCAACAAATTTTTCCGGAGCATTTTAGGAATTACAAGGCAAGATTCACCCAAATTCAAACTGTAGATGTCCATGATCAAACCCAAGAACAAGAAATCATAATTAAAGAACACCTTAGAGCACATAGAAATTCCATCGAAAATAAAAAGCAAATTTTATCTGAGTATTTTTTCCCAGGTATGAAGAAAAAAGTAGAAGCAATAGTAAACTCTTGCCAAACATGTAAACTCTCAAAGTATCAAAGACACCCTCTGAATCAAGAAATACAACCAACCCCTATTCCGACATATCCAGGCGAAATAATCCATATAGATTTATATTCCACCCAAAATAAGATAATTTTAACAGCCATAAACAAATTTTCTAAGTATGCGCAAGTTAAACTTGTAAACTCAAAAGCAGCAGAACATCTTAAAGTGCCCTTACGTGAGTTATTGATAGCCTTCGGTATGACGAAAACCGTGGTAATGGATAACGAAAAGGCTTTAAATTCTGCATCAATAAAATTTCTTTTAAATAATCAGTTAGGGATACAAGTCCACACTACCCCACCTTATACTTCATCCAGCAACGGCCAAATAGAAAGATTTCATTCCACATATACGGAAATAATGAGATGCTTGAAGTTAGAGCACCCAGAAATGGAATTTGAGGATTTAATATTCAAGGCTGTAGATGAATACAATAAAACAATCCACAGTACAACCAATAAGAAGCCAATAGAAGCATTTTTCGCAACAAATTTAATCCATACACCAGAAAAATTAGCACTCGAAAGGGAAAAGATTTCAGAAAACATCTTAAAGAAACAAAACAAAGACCTAGGGTACCATAACAAAACAAAAAAACCCATAAAAATTTACGATCCAGGTGAAATCATCTACGTTAGGATTAATAAACGATTAGGTTCGAAACTAACGTCTAGATATAAGAAAGAAATAGTAGCCGAAGATCTTAATACCAAAGTTAAAATCAGGTCAGGCAGGATAGTTCATAAAAACCACTTGAAATATTGATAAACATCCTCTTCCGACAGATTGCTTATGTTACCACTTTGCTGGGGTCACACAACCATATTAGACTACACTAAGTCAAGAGTGGTCATGTTGGAAACTGGGTTAGCCGCGCGCCAGAATGGAACCTTTAAAATCGTCCATGTCATCGAACTAGAAAAATATCAAATGTCCATATCCGTTTTAAAAGAAGTCGTCAAAAATTCGACAAACCTAAGTCCGTATCAGCCTTTTTTGGCCTATGAGATAACGCGGATACAGAATGAACTGAGGAGGCTTCAGCCGATGCAGTTTAGAAACAAAAGATCGCTTGATATACTTGGCACGGCGTGGAAATGGTTAGCGGCACACCTGATCACGAAGATCATATGATTGTGGTAAATAAGATCAATGAACAATTGGTAAACAATAATCGGCAGGTCGTAATTAATAATCTAATAGAAAATAAGATAAACGATTTAATTAAAATAACTAATACCATATTAATTAGAGGTAAACCCGAATCTAACAATAAGTCAAAAGAAATTGAAATAACCAAATTTAAATTGAGTCTTCTAAGAGAAGAAATAACAAATATTATCTATGCAATCGATTGGGCTAAGGCCAATACAGTAAATTCACTAATATTATCCTCTACCGAAATAGATTTCATCGAAACAATTAAAGAAGAAAGTTTAACATTTATAAACATTGAAGAATTAATAGAGTTTGCTGAGGTCAGTGTAGCCTCAGATGGTAAATCACTCCTTTATATTGTTAGCCTTCCCAGAGTAATCAATGAAATTTGTAAACAAATCCTAGCAATACCAATTAAATATCAAAAATTTATAGAAGAAATAGACTATGAAAACATCATGAAATGTAACAAGAAATACTTCGGGTTAACCAATAAGAGTAATTGTAAAATTCATAATGGTAAGACAATTTGTAAACTGGAAGATCTGACTAATTTAGAAAACAGTAAATGTATAGGAGCCTACTTGCAAAGAAGGAATCCCCAATGTAAGGACATCAACAACCAGCACGTAAAATCTCATTCGGAAATAATGCCCGGTACCTTGCTGCTGAACCAATTCCAAGGGGACATCAGCATCAATGGAGAAAACAACACCCTAGAAGGCACCTTCATAATCCAAGCGGAAAACGCGACAGTCATTATAGAAGACTCCTGGTATATTGTGAAGACACGCTTTGAAGTCGAAGTTCAACCGCCGCTGTTACAATTACTATCAAATAAGCAGCAGAGAGGTGAAAAGCTATCGCTGGAAATGATCAAGGAGTTACACATCAATAATACTAATAATCTGGAGCGTATCCAAAGAAACAACTTGATTATGTCTTCATCAAACTGGATTATTCTAACCCTTCTAGCAGCTGCAATGATAACATATTGCATCATCAAGAAGTACTGCAGCCACGGAACAGGCAACCATGGTCCACCAATGGAAGTCTCAATCGGGCCTGTCCAATATGTTGTTGCGACCGAGGACGTCCGCACTTAAAGGGGGAGGAGTTAAGCACTTCTATCACAACTCATACCATAACATACAAGCCATAAACCCAAGTCCGTCAACACATGCCCATTAACCGCATGCCCATTGGCCGACTCTATTTCATCATCACATGCAATACCCATTGGTCAACCCCACTCAATCGTCACATGCCCATTTGTCGCATGATCGCCAATCTCAAGTAACAGTCCGATCGCTAGGATAAACAATAAGCCTGCACCCCATTTTCCCAGGCCCTAGAAGAATGGTGTCGGGTTCGGTGCATACGCAGAATCACGCCACAAATTTCGGCAATAAACAAAGAATGGTCCTGAACACTTGTGTAAACAAAGAATGGTCCCACGCACTTAAAGTGGACTATTGGACTCAGCCAACGCCGCCGCCTGCGACGACGTCGATCACCCAAGCCTTCATCCAACATAATTGATCCATAGCAAAGCAGTCTTGAGCCTAAGTACAAACCAACCGGTAACTTCGCTTAAACTCCGCCGAATTCGCTCACCAAAGTCAGCATCTTTCAGTTATAATTAAAACATACTGTATTGTAATAAAAGTGACTTTATAAATAAAAATTCATTTTTTTAACCCGTGAGTGAAGGAAGTGTTTAATTTATATAAATAAAATAAAATATATAAAATCCATTTAATAAGTGTTCTTAATACTATTGGGGTCAACATGATACTAAATATAATATAATAAATAAACAACAATAATGTCTAAAATATTTTCAAATAAATACAGTTTATTTAAAAGAAAAACATATTTTTTTTAATAAAAAATATATTTAAAATTTTAGCCACTCATCTTGCCTTAAATCTAGCCAACACCGCAAAAAACACTTTGCGCTGAGTTTTTTTTCAAAAGGTCTTTAGCTGACAGTTATTGTTTGACAGATATTGTTTCGCTCTCAAATTGTTGCTCATTTCAAGACCCTCTCTCAAATTTGTCAAATGATATCTCTCAACAGAAAACCGAAACGAATAGAGCAGGGCCCGGCACCAAGAGAGCGCTTAAAAGATGTAGTAGTGTGTGCGCTTGCTTGTGTGCGTAAGTTGCTTTACACTGCGCAAATTGCATGTGATGAAAGCAAAAAAATTAGAAATGCGATAGAAAACCCTTTCATACAAATTGAAGGGTCAATTACGACTAAAAAGTGGACCGCGGATTCGCGAAAATCTTGACTTTTAGGTAGCGAGTTAACCCTTTTTACCTACTTCTGCTTAAAATATATTTTTGTCCCACTTCCCATTCTCTTTTTTATCGTATGTATTTCTAAACAAGGACAAGTGGAAGACCCCGCAATTGCAGGTAAAATGCTCTGCAATTGCACCCTTTTTACCTACTTCGGCCGATGCTCGAAGATTCGATGATCTAAGTGGAATATTTGCATAATATGAATGTTACATATGCATATATACATAGGTACATATGTATACAATTTTTTGGAATTCTAACAGCTGCCGTATTCCGTTCTTATGTATTTCAAATTTTCAATTAAAAATATTATATTATAATATTTTTTCAAAAGTTGCCAGTTACATAAAAAGATTGAAGGCATTAATTTTTTCATGTGCTTGCGTCGAAATGCTGAGAGCAACTAAATCAACCCTCATGCTCTGTGTGAGGACTTCGGCAGCCATTCGGTTACACGCATACGAGGTGCCGAACGTGTTCGTCCCCCGGGGGATATGAGTGCCGGGCTCTGGAATAGTCAAAGTGTTTGCCTCAGAGCGAGACCGCATGTGTAATATTTTTTTCGGTTATGCTCTCAACCAGAGCGCTAGAAAAAAGCGCTCAACTGTTATTTGCAAGCTCTGATGCTTTGGCTATAGCCTAGCAATGAATTTATTATGGATATTTCGTTTAGTTGTAAGGCACAATCGTAAATTAATATTATGTTATTGCCTTCTATTATTAAGTCGTTATTTACGCAATTTTGATTAAGTTTAGTTTAGTTTCTAATTGTTTTGAATTTTTATTGAACAAAGTGTTGTTGTTAAAATAAAATTTATCGTATGAATATTTCTGTCAAAATATTTTTATTCTCATCTGGATAAGGAAGTATCTCAAAGGTTTTTATTATTTCTTGAGGAATGTTTGAAATGATAAATATTTCGTTTAAATTTGGTTTAAGCCAGGTGGATGTTTTTGTATTCAATAGTTTTTCCGAATTAACATGATTTAAGTGATTATGTTTTAAAAGTTTTGAGTTAAAAATTCATAAACAGTGAGCTGCATGCCCATTTCTATGTCTTCAATGTATTCTGTGAAGTGCTCAAAATTAAAGATTAGAACCTCTAATTTTACTGATTTTTCCTTTTCATCCTTGCGGTTGTTTAGTACTTCTAAACCTTTATTAATAGTATCTATTACGTAATTTATTTCGTTTGTACACTATTGCTTTCAAGATTAATTTTTTCTTCTAATTCGTCTTTATCGTCCTGATCAAGGGTACCAAAAAGAAATTTGTTTATTGAACCACTTCCGTTAATTAGTCCTCGATTGTTACGTTTTACAATTTATATTCCATTAATTTCCCTACTTAGTTTTTCTGTTAAGTGTTGAATATGGATTATGTCTTTAAATTCCTATGTTTGTTCCATTTAATTATTATATGTACTGTCTATTAGCGTTAAATTCACTTTTAAATAATGATATTCAAAGTTTGTCGGTAAGTCCATGGTTCCTGTTTTAAATATTAAGCAACCGTTTGGTGCTTTTACTGGGTTTATGTCAATGGATTGACTGCATGTTGATTTTAATGTTAAGAATAGCATGATGCACAAAAAAGTCATCTTAAGTTGTTGACCTGTAATGTATCAATTGTCGTATTTGCTTTTATTAACTTTCTTTTTCTTTTTGAATTTTGATTTGTAGGTTGTGACCTTTTGTCTATTTCTTTCTTCAAAATGTTTCTCATCTAACTGATTTATTTCTCCTGTCTTTTTGAATGGATTTGTTGGTTTAGACTTTACTAATGGTGCTTGTTTAAATCTAGTATCGATTTCGAATTCGTTTATTAAAATTGTGTATTTGATGTATTTTATTCGATTGGGTATAGTCTGTGATCGTGCATGGAAAAAAATGTCCGCTGTTGTTCGGTTAGTTGTTTTATGTCACGTCTTATGGTTGGTTATGTAGAGAATTTTTTCAAATTTGATAAATTTAATCAATCTCTAGATTTTACTTCTACAAGTGTTGCAAATTTCGAGTAAATGTCAATGCATGAAAGGAATTGTAAGTTGTCGATCATGTAAAAGTCCATGACAAATTTTTCTCTAATATTAAAATTTCTGGTGTTATTTCAAAAGTTAGTTTTGTATTTCTATTTTCTGTCTTCGCGATATTGATAACTGAGCATTCGTTAATAATGTTTTAAATTGGGTTTTGAAAATCGGGGAATTAATATTTTTTCTTAGACAAATTAATCGTTTTTTCGATTCCTGGATGTAAAAATTCTTTATGTTGTTTTAGGATTATTTCTTTGAATTGTGCAAACGTTTGAATGTCCTTCTTTGTATGTTATTTTTATGTTTGATTTATAAAAATGGGTTGATGTTTCTGCTTTGTCTTCTGAACCCCTAATGAATTCTATTTGCCTGTTAAAATAATTAATGGGTTTTTCTACTATTGGAATGTAATTTCCATTATCCTCATGAGCACTATGTTTTATAGCTGCGGTGCCGTCTGTTGATCCTAAAAAGTTTTCATCTATTTTAATTCTGGAAAGGGCATCTGCTACGTGATTTTCTTTGCCATGTAAATATTTAATTTTGTAATCAAACTCATTTAGTTTTATTCTCCATCGTTGAAGTTTCATATTTGGTTCTTTTATATAGCAATATAAAAGAACCAAATATGAAACTTAAACGACGGAGAATGGCATAGCAATGCCATACTAAAGGATTATGGTCGCTTAGAATTTCGAACTTTCTACCGATGGTCTGAAATACTTTGTTGCCCAAACTATTGCTAGTAATTCTTTTTCTATAGCTGAATAATGGATATCATGTTCGTTCAACGTTCTGCTTGCGTAAGAAATAGGTCTATGGTCCTGTGAGATGAACGCACCTAAAGCTATATTGCTAGCGTCTGTGGTTAGGAAAAATGTTTTTTTTAAATCGGGGTATGCAAGTATGGGGTCGTTCATAAGACCTAATTTTAATTTTTCAAAGGATGAAATATAATGGTCGTCTATGTTAATTTTAGCTCCTTTCTTGAATCCAAGAGTTAATGGTTTTGCAATATGTGCAAAGTTTGGTATGAATTTTCGGAAGAATCCTAATGATTTTATTTCTGTTGGGGTTTTAGGGATCGGAAAATTTTGAATTGCTTTGACTTTATTTGGGTTAGGTTTTATACCTTCTGTTGTTATTATATGACCAAGGAATTCTGTTTCTTTCTTCATAAATTCGCATTTGTCGAGTTGGAGTTTAAGATTAGCTTCTCTTAGTTTGTTAAATACCTTTCTGAGTGATAGTATGTGTTCCTCCAATGAAGTGGAGTACACTATAATGTGATCCAGATAAACAAGACAATCGTTATAAATAAGGTCTTCAAAAGATTATTCATGCATCTTTGGAATGTTGCCGGGGCATTTTGAAGACCAAATGGCATACGTGTATATTCGTAATGGCCATGTTTAGTTGAGAAAGCTGTTTTTGCAATAGATTCAGGATCCAATTGAATTTGTTGAAATACCTTAGCTAAATCAATGGTGGTAAAGTATTGGCATTTTCCCAGTTTGTCAAGAATTTCATGCATGAATGGAATTGGGAATTTGTCATCTATTGTGACTTCATTTAAATTTCAATAGTCAATGACTAACCTGAATTTTTGTTTGTTGGATGCATCTCCTTTTTTTGGAACGATCCAAATGGGTTAACAGTAGAGGGTGAGTTCGATTTTCGAATGATACCCTGTTCGATCATTTCATTTATTTGTATGTTGATTTCTATATCAAACGTTTAGTTAGGCTACGTCCTATTTGTATGGACGTTTATAAAATGGGTCCTCATGTTTTGTACAAATAGAGTGCTTTATAGTACTTGTGAAAGTCAAATTTTCACCTTCGCGGTACTGAATGTCACTGATTTCGTACAAGACTTTTTTAAGTTTTTGTGTTTCTTCGTTGTTTAAATGGTCGAGTCTATACTCATTGCTTTCTATTATTTCATTTTCAATCGCAAAATTTGTGTCTGGGTCCCTATCTGTAGGTGGGTCCAAACATTCTATGTTATGTTCTTCTTCTATTTCTTCAATATCTCTGAAAAAAATGTATAGTTTCCTAGTTTTGCGTATTCATTTGCGCTCTACATGCTTTTATGAAAGTTCTGCCTATCAACATGTCATATTTATTTGAACATTTATGGATATAAAATTTTTGTTCTGTCGGACAAAGTTTTCTGGGTGCAAAAAAAATGATTTCTTTTAATTGTACTGCTCCTTCAATCATGTGTATTTTGGAATCTCCTTAATAGGTTTTGAAATTAAACAAATTTTCGGACATTATGTTTATTGAAGATCCTGAGTCGACTACACATCTCAAAGGTTTATTCTTCATTGTTTGTCTGATGAAGGACTTGTCTCTATGTATTCTTCCGATTGTTCCGAGGCATTCTGATGAAAATTTTCGAATGTGTCCAATTTGCTAATTCCACTATTACTTTCTCTTTATAGTTATTTTGCTGTTGATTATTCATTGGATTTTGAGCCCTGTCAATATTTAATTTTTGTTGAAATTTTTGGAAAAATTATTTACAAATTTATAAAATTGCTTAGGATCGCGAGAAAACCTGAGTTTACATCGCTGAAGATAATCCTTATAGCAATGTGAATTCAGCACCATAAAATTTGATCGAGCAACTACATATAGAGAAAAATCCGATGCTTTACCGGATTTTTTAAATCTTTTCTATCGACCCTTTTCCATAGTGTCGGATAGAGTAAGCTGTTTCACGTCATCAGAGTTCGAGATGTTTGTAACTCAGAATAACATTAAGCATATTAAGATTGCCACAGGGTCCCCTCAAGCTAATGGCCAAATTGAGAGGGTGAATCGTACCATGGGACCTATGCTTGCTAAATTATCGGAACCAGAAAAGGGTATATACAATTATATATCTGGTCTTTCCAGATAGGAAAAAAGATATTGTTTTGTTGAATACTTAAAAACTAAAGTACAAAGATGTCTTAGAGTAATATTTATAGGCTAAACTTGTGAGCCCTTTAGTGGCTATTGGTGTGATTTGATTGGTACAAATTTAATGCTGAATTAGAGTTCTCACGCTTTTGACTTTTAGGGGGACAATTATTATTGCAAGTGTTCGATTAAACGGATTTAATTGGCCAAGATTTTAATGCTTAATTAGCGTTCTCACGCTTTTGACTTTTAGGGGGACAATTGTTATTGCAAGTGTCCAATTGTTTATTATAAAAAACGGATGTTTACTTTATAGTTTGACTTTAGGGGGCGAAAAGTTTATAAGGTTTTGGGTATTGAAGTTGGATATATGACTCCCCCATCCTAAAGAAAATAGCCTGTCCTCAGGCGGATACATTGGGATATAGCGAGGGGTTTTGTCAGCTGTAAATATTGGTGTATCAATTTTGTTTATAATTTGGGACTCAATTTTTTCAACAATTGGGGTTTCGATTATTTCTGTGGGACCACGATTTTTATTTGATCGAAAATGCTTAATTATTAATTCTTGTGGCATTGCCTTAAACTTATAGATTTAGTATGTAATCAAACTTATTATAGTAAGTATAAAAGTGGTTAATGTAAAAGTTTGAAATGCAGTATAATATTTTGAATGTTCGTTAATTATCTCTTTTGTTTGGATAAAGGAAATAGGTCTAGCCTGGTGATATTGTTTGTTACATAAATGCTTTGGCTATAGTCAAGCAATGAATTTATTATTGATATTTCGTTTAGTTGTAAGGTACAATTGTAAATTTTTATTATGTTATTGCCTTCTATTATTAATTTGTTGTTTACGCAATTTTGATTAAGTTTAGTTTTTGGTAAATTCCATGTTACAATTATGTTTGGTTCAATGTAATTTGTTTGAAAATTCTTATATGTCTTACCGTATTTACAAGTGGTTGGGATTTGATTTAAAATGCCTATTATACATTCGTTACTTTCTATTTGTTTTGTATTTTTATTGAACAAAGTGTTGTTGTTAAAATAGTATTTATCGTATGAATTTTCTGTCAAAATATTTTTATTCTCATCTGGATAAGGAAGTATCTCAAAGATAGAGGTTTCTTGAGGAATGTTTGAAATGATAAATATTTCGTTTGAATTTGGTTTAAGCCAGTTGGATGTTTTTGTATTCAATAGTTTTTTTCGAATTAACATGATTTAAGTGTTTTAAAAGATTTGGGTTGAAAATTTATAGTCTAGTGAGCTGCATGTCCATTTCTATGTCTTCAATGTATTCTGTGAAGTGCTCAAAATTAAAGATTAGAACTTCTAATTTTACTGATTGTTCCTTTTCTTCCTTGAGGTTGTTTAGTACTTCTAAACCTTTATTAATAGTGTCTAACACGTAATTTAGTTCGTTTGCTTGTACGCTATTGCTTTCAAGATTATTTATTTTTTCTTCTAGCTCGTCTTTATCGTCCTGATCAAGAGTACCAAAAAGATATTTGTACATTGAACCAATTACGTTAATTAGTCCTCGTTTGTAACGTTTTACAATTTGTATTTCATTAATTTCCCTACTTAGTTTTTCTGTTAGGTATTGAATATGAATTAGGTCTTTAAATTCGTGTGCTTGTTGCATTAAATTATTATAGGTAATGTCTATTAGTGTTAAATTTACTTTTAAATAATTATATTCAAATTTTGTCGGTAAGTCCATGGTTCCTATTTTAAATATTAAGTAACCGTTTGGTGCTTTTACTGGGTTTATGTCAATGGATTGACTGATTTTAATGTTAAGAATAGCATGATGCACAAAAAAATCATCTTGAGTTGTTGACCTGTAATGTATCAATTGTCGTATTTGCTTTTATTAACTTTCTTTTTCTTTTTGAATTTTGATTTGTAGTGTGTGACCACTAACCATTGAACACATAGATGGAACAAACTCATGATTTTTTGATTGCAAACGCTAGCCTAGTCATGGAACCCCAGAGAACTTCGGGAAAACCCGAACGTTCGTACTCTCAATGAGAGCGTAAAGTGGGGAGAGGGCCAAGCAGCTACGAAAATAATTCAGTCTAGCACAGACTACAGAACGACGAAGGCAGGCCTATGTCGCTTGTGATTTTGTTCTGTCTATGTATGTGTACACTCGTCGGTACATGCTCCGGTTTCGTAGTGTGTGTGTGACGTGAAGTTGTACAACATCGCATTTTAATAGCTCGCTCGACCAAAATTTTTAATTTTCGACAAAACAGCAGCAATGCGAATAGGATATGCCCCTGTGGAAAGAATATCAAGAAATATTGCCATCCTCTTCGGATGTATCCCAGTGGCTGTACCGATAGAGTGCTCGCTTAGTGATGTGTCTTGGGGAATGTCCCTGGTTCGATTCCCAACTCGAAACTGACCAATAAGGTTTTTTTTTCTATTTTTTAATAAAAATAGAATAAAAACTAAATTAAGCAAAAGAAACAAATAAATCAACAAAAAAAAAACAAAATTATAAAATAGAAAAAAACCTTATTTAAGCCGACGATTTCGAGTTGGGAATCGAAACAGTGACATTCCCATTGCCAAGCGAACAATGGTTAGTGGTGTGACCTTTTGTCGTCTATTTCTTTCTTCAAAATGTTTCTCATCTAACTGATTTATTTCTCCTGTCTTTTTGAATGGATTTGTTGTTTTAGACTTTACTAATGGTGCTTGTTTAAATCTAGTATCGATTTCGAAGTCGTGTCTATCTTTATTTAAATTGTTTATTTTATGTATTTTGTTCGTTTGGGTATTTTAGTCGGGTGATCCTGCATAGATAAAAATGTCCGCTGGTGTTCGGTTAGTTGTTTTATGTCTCGTCTTATGGTTGTATATGTAGAGAATTTTTTTAAATTTAAGTAATTTATCATCGATGTCATTTTCACTATTTATAATTGTGAGTTTTTCATTTACTGTTTTATGGAATCTTTCTACGTCAGAAATGCCGTTTTTACTTGTTGTAATTTTTAACTTTACATTTTCTTCTTGTATTATTTAGTGCTATACACAGAAATGCTGAATCTTTGTCTGATTTTATTTCTATTGGTTTGCCCATTTCAGAGAATACTTTCATAATTGCTCTCTTGGCTTCTAACCAATCTCTAGATTTTACTTCTACAAGTGTTGCAAATTTGGAGTAAATGTCAATGCATGAAAGGAATTGTAAATTGTCGAACATATAAAAGTCCATGACGTATTTTTCTCTGACATTAAAAGTTTCTGGTGTTATTTCAAAAGTTAGTTTTGTATTTCTATTTTCTGTCTTCGCGATATTGCGTACTGAGCATTCGTTAATAATGTTTTGAATCAGGTTTTGAAAATCGGGGAAATAATATTTTTCTTTAAACAAATTAATCGTTTTTTCGATTCCTGGATGTAATAATTCTTTATGTTGTTTTAGGATTATTTCTTTGAATTGTGGAAACCTTTGAAGATCCTCTAACTTAATGCTTGATTTCGAGGTTTTTGTATTTGCATTCGATCGTATTATTTATTTGTTGAAATATGGGATAATCATGTTCATTATGGAAATATAGTACAGATTTCTTGCCGCAAAGATATCTTTTAATTATTTATATCCCTGGATGTAATAATTCTTTGTGTTGTTTTGGGATTATTTCTTTCAATTGTGCAAACGTTTGAAGGACTCTAACTTACTGCTTGATTTCGAGGTTTTTGTATTTCCGTTCGATCGTATTATTTCAATAAACGCTTGTTGGAATATGGGATATGTTGTTCATTATGAAAATATAGTACAGTTTTCTTACCGCAAAGATATCTTTTGATTATATGCCTTGCGTAAGCATTGGTCATTTCTTTGTATGTTATTTTTATGTTTGATTTATAAGCCATACTAAAGGCTTATGGTCGCTTAGAATTTCGAACTTTCTACCGAAAAGGTATGGTCTGAAATACTTTGTTGCCCAAACTATTGCTAGTAATTCTTTTTCTATAGCTGAATAATTGATCTCATGTTCGTTCAACGTTCTGCTTGCGTAAGAAATAGGTCTATGGTCCTGTGAGATGAACGCACCTAAAGCTATATTGCTAGCGTCTGTGGTTAGGAAAAATGGTTTTTTAAAATCGGGGTATGCCAGTATGGGGTCCTTCATAAGAAGATATTTTAATTTTTCAAAGGATGAAATATAATGTGGGACGTTTTTGTTAATTTTAGTTCCTTTCTTTAATCCAAGAGTTAAAGGTTATGCAATATGTGCAAAGTTTGGTATGAATTTCTGGAAGAATCCGCATAATCCTAAAAATGATGGGTTTAAGGGATTGGAAAATTTTGAATTGCTTTGATTTTATTTGGGTTAGGTTTTATACCTTCCGTTGTTTCTGTTGGGGTTTTAGGGATCGGAAAATTTTGAATTGCCAAAGCAATTGACTTTATTTGGGTTAGGTTTTATACCTTCTGTTGTTATTATATGACCAAGGAATTCTGTTTCTTTCTTCATAAATTCGCATTTGTCGAGTTGGAGTTTAAGATTAGCTTCTCTTAGTTTGTTAAATACCTTTCTGAGTGATAGTATGTGTTCCTCCAATGAAGTGGAGTACATTATAATGTCATCCAGATAAACAAGACTGTAGAAAATGTTTAGGTTGTGACGTGGGACAGCTCCAAAAAAGTTCGCGAGTCGAACATATACCCCGAGCCCTCTAACCAAACAATTAAACGCCGGTTTTGTGTTGTATTGCGCTATATTCAGTTGCACAATTTGTGGGCTTATCGATCGGTTAGATCGGTTAGCTGAAATCTTTATTTCAATGTTAATTCAAATTTCCCACATGTTTTATTTTATCTTACATTTGTGTTTTCTCTCCTTTTCACGTCTTTCCTGCTTGCCTAATTTTCTGTGACTAGTCATAGCGTCATAGCGGGCCGCCGCTCTGTCACCAGTGCAATCAAAGACAAAGTAAATTCTAACTGTTCTTCTTCGAATGAGAGAGAATAAAAACCAGGGGCGCGTTGGGTAAGCCTTTCTACTGGCGCGGGCCGGCAATTAAGCCTGCACCGCAACACTCCCCACCCCGTAATTCACCAGCGTCTTCATGCGGTGGATTACCCTCCAAATTCAGTGCCAGCTTCACTGTTTGTCGCGTCACAAGTCCATCTACTGTGCGATCGACTGCGCTTCGTACCTGTCCGTCTTTCCCTCGATGAACGTCGATCACTCTTCCCTTTGGCCACGTATTACGTTTAGCGGCATCGTCTACAATTCTCACCACGTCGCCTACTGCTATCGGCTTGAGCTGCGGTTGGAATCATTTCGTGCGCCTTGTGATTGTAGGTAGATATGCTCTTAGCCACCTCTTCCAGAAACGGTCGGCAATTTGGCTGGCAACCCGATACCCTTTTGCGAGTTGCGGACCAGACTGCCTTTTAGAAAATAGTTCGGCGTTAATGCTTCCGACTCGGCGCTTTCTAAAGACACATAGGTCAGAGCCCTTGAATTCAAAATTTGCTCTACGTCAGAAAACGCTCCCCTTAACACCTCTTCCTACAGGCCGGCCTTTGGCAGCATTTCTGAAAGTATAGATTTAGTTGAACGTACCAGTCGCTCCCAAACGCCGCCCATGTGCGGTGAACTGGAAGGGTTAAACTTGAACTCCACAGCTGAAGTTGACATCCGTTCTATGTGCTCCTTCAATACGCGGCTGGCTCCTCCATTGTCCGATAGTACGCAGCGCGGCACTCCTCTTCTGGATAAACAAGATGACCTTATTTATAAGGATTATCCAAAAGATTAATCATGCATCTTTGGAACGTTGCCGGGGCATTTTTAAAACCAAATGGCAAACGTGTATATTCGTAATGGCCATGTTTAGTTGAGAAAGCTGTTTTTGCAATAGATTCAGGATCCATTTGAATTTAATGAAATCCCTTAGCTAAATCAATGGTGGTAAAGTATTGGCGTTTTCCCAGTTTGTCGAGAATTTCATCCATGACTGGAATTGGGAATTTGTCATCTATTGTGACTTCATTTAAATTTCGCTAGCCAATGACTAATCTGAATTTTTGTTTGTTGGATGCATCTCCGTTTTTGCAACGATCCAAATGGGTGATGGGGATATTTGTATGGAAGTTTATAAATTGGGTCTTCATGTTGTCGTATCTGATTATTATCGTAGTAAGAGGCCTCGAACAATATCGATACATCTAGTATTTTAAGTTTCGATTATTTCAATGTACTCTCAGTTTAACAAGATACGGCCACACTCGAAAAAAGACCACGCCGACAATAAGAACATTGTAAAATATACTATTAAGAAAAAATCCAAATAAAGTTTATAAGCATCTCAAGATATATGTAATTAACATAGTGGTCCTTCGAGCCGGATAGCTTAAATAGCAATCAGCGATAGAAATAATCAACACAGAACCATCTAATCAAAAATGTGGCATTGGAGCAGCAGCTTGGCCGCATTGATTCGTGGAAATCGCAAACACTACGAGATGTACATTTTGCAATCTACCTGAAATTTGTTACGGAAACATTGATAAAACGACAGCTTCGTACGCTCAAAGGTTTAAATTATAAAAATGCTGAAAAGGCAGAACATGAGCAGGCAAAGGAACTTGGCGCAAACTCTTTATTGCGCTTCTGTGAGTTTCTTGACATCGGCGTCGGTGAGAAAGAGACAAAAAATGATTTTGCGGTAAAAATTGTTAACGCAATATCATTTGTCAGCACCGAAGACTCTGATGGGTCAAATGCAACAGTTCTGAAGCAGCGACTAGTTATACTGGAACAAATTCAAAATGTGGATACAGCATACGTAGACGTCAAGCGAAAAATGTGCGAAAAGGAGACAACGCTTATAAACAACAAACGGATACTGTCAGAGGCAGATAACAACCCAACTGCAAACTCAGAGATAGACTTAACTAGTATGCACAATTTGGATGAAACCAATAATCCGAGCATGGCAAAAAGAGCCATGAACCAGAAGCTGGCGCGGCAGAGCTTAAACAGTAAACACCTGGAGTTTGATGGTTCATCAGCATTGAATTGGACACACTTTATCCAAGAGTTCAATGCTACGAGCAAACATTGCGGATTCTCCAAAGAGGAAGATATTCAACGATTATCAAAAGCTCTAAAGGGACTGGCTAAGGAAAAGGTTTTTTTGCTACTAATCTCTGCAAAAGATATAGATAAAATCATATCGATCTTAGATAAAGCGTACGGTGGAGCCGAAAATATTGCACTAGAGTTGATGTCAAGAGCGTGCCAAGTAAAGCCAGTCAATATTATCGACAATTTCGAAGAATTCAATAACACTGTTCAAAACATAAGTTCTGCTTTGGAATACACTGATAACCGGACAATCGACACACAACGATTACTAGCTATGATGATCGGAAAACTATCTACGAGATGCAAACGTGCGCGATTCATTCTGTACATTTGACAAGCTAGCTGAGTGGGCACAAAGACAAGCAGATCTAACCAAGATGTCTCAATAGAGTGAAGTAGAGGCGGTAAACCAACCAAAGCCAAAACCAAAAGCAATTTGCTTTATTTGCAGTGACACCCTCTAAGCAAGTGCAAAGGATTCTTAAAAGCATATATTAAAAAGAGATGGGATTTAGCTAATCGTAACAAAGCGTGTTACAGCTATCTAAAATTCCATAAAAGCCAATGCAGCGAAAGACAATCCTGCAAAATTGACAATTGTGAAAAGTTTTACAACCCATTACTGCACAAAAGACCCTTACAAGTAAATCTAGCAGCCACCACAAACGTCACAGGATGCGTATCTGATTCACTAAAATCTGCATTACTCAAAATTGTACCAATCACAGTACACGGCAAAAAAGGCTCGAAAGAAACTGTCCCGTTTTTGGATGACGGTAGTACCTCCACAATCATGGAAATGAGCTTGGCAAGAGAAGTTGGCATATAGGGTGACGCAAAACCATTCTGTTTTACTTGGACAGGTGGTGTCTACAGACATGAGGCAGATGCGGAATCGGCAACCATTAATATCAGCGGAAAAACGGTTCGAAACATCAGAAAAATGAAGTTTGGTTAGTCAGGACAACGCCATGCTAAATTAATTACCGCACGAGCCATAGATGGCAATATAGATGGCAATGAGCATCGGCCAATGTTATCTAAATCCAAATTTGGCTGGGTAGTACATGGACCAGCACAAACCAATATAAAAGCATCACATTTTACTTGCTGTCAAAAAAAAGATGTATGTCTACAACAAATGATTAAGCAACAATTCAGTATTGAAAACTTCGGTGCTTAAAATAGGGATTCCGGGAGAAGGAAAATAACCCAATCTTCATTCGTTGAATTCAAAATATGAACTGATTTTATTTACAAAAGTACGGAGTTTATATAGGAAATCTTAGGCTCTAGGAGGTAACAATTGTTCTTAAGGCGATCTTATTCTAATACGAGTCACACCCACGTATTCGGGGGTTGAAAAATTATTATTATTTTGGGCACGGGGTCGGCCACTTAACATCCTGCCGTTGTGATCGTTTTGGGTTAGTTTACAATTACAAGTGTTTTTCCCACAACGCGTGTAGCTGATTGTAATTCTAGTCATATGCTAGGTTAGTTGTTTGTGCCAAAGTACAGTTGAATTATATTTTCTTTAGTGCATCTGATTTTGTGAAGCCGCTTCAGATGAACACGATGTTTATTCTTAAACAGTGCTTGTACAATAAAGATCGACAAAGCACGGTCTGTGGATGAGCTCAATTAACCAAAAGGCTACCTTCTACGAGATTGGATTGTCATGGAAATCGGATGACATAAAACTACCGGAAAGCAAGTCAATGGCTTGAGCGAAAGCTTATAACAAAAACGAAATAACAAAACTTTTGGACAAAGGTTACGCCGTCTACTTAACAGACATCAACGTTCTCAACTATACAAAACTGTGCTGTTATCAACCCAAATAAGCCCGGCAAGGTTAGACTTGTGTTCGACGCTGCGGCTATTTGCAACGGTACGTCCCTCATTAGCAACCTGCTTACAGGCCCAGACTGGTCAACGTCTATAATTGGAATTTTGACACGATTTCGGCTACATGCGGTAGCAGTCGTAGCAGACATTCGCGAAATGTTCAATCAGGTGAGGATTACAGAATGTGATACTGATCTTGACCAAAAAAAGAGAGCCATCAATATTTCAAACCAAAGCAATGTTGTTTGGAACTACTTGCTCACCATTTCTGGCTCAATTTGTTAAAAATTACAATGCTAGCAAATTTAAAGATGAACAACCCGATATAGTAAAAGCTATATTGGAAAATCATTAAGTAGATGATTATCTCGATTCCAAACCTAGTGCGTATGAAGTCATCAACATCATTAAAGCAATCACGAAAATACACTCAAAGGCTGGATTTGAATTGTGTCAATTTATATCAAACAGCGACGAAGTGATGCAATCCATTCCCAAAACACTCGGAACGAACAAGTCTAAAAGAATATTCTTCTTCATAAATAACTTAACGAAACGGTTAAAAGATAATCGAAAATTGAATGAGTTAAGTGTCGGCGAAATTGAATAGGCGGAAACTGTCTGGTGGAAGGTTGTACAGCAACAACTATTTCAGGACGATCTAATCAGCCTAAAAACCGGAAAGCCTTCTTCAAAATTGAGGTTGTCAAAATATTGTGTATACCTGGATGACAATGGCATAATGCGAGTGGATAGCAGAATATAACGTGCAAAAGAGGTATCGACATATACCAAAAGCCCAGTTGTTCTCGATGGCAAACATATCTTTACTCGGATGCCGTTCAATAAAATTCATGTCGACGCACAACATGTCGGAACACAGGTAGAAGTACATCAGTTCAGGAAGCCATACTGGATGCCAAAATTAAATAGGATCATCAGAACGACGATCAATGCTTGTGTTTGGTGTAAACGCAAAAAGGCAAAACCACAAACAACAAAAATGGGATTTCTGCCCGAAGAAAGGTTTTTCACCCACAAGAAACCATTCACAGCAACAGGCGCCGATTACTTCGGTCCATTTTACATCAAAGCAGAAAGAGGATCTCGACGTGGACCTATACAAATCATCTGGTCAGACAATGGGACAAATTTTCGCGGAGCAGCACGAGAGTTACAAGAAGCCCTAGAGGACCTGGATGAGTGTGCCGTGAAAGAGTATATGGCAAGTATTAAATTAATTTGGAATTTCATTCCAGCAAATGCACCAAATTTCGGAGGCTGCTGGGAGCTACGCAAATCCCAGCGATGAAACGTTGCAAACAATTTTTATTGAGGCAGAATATCTGGTCAACAGCAGACCATATATACTGGAATCTGATGACCCCGATGACGAACTTGGTCTGTGTCCAAACGATATTTGTATCCCGCAAAGCTTCATACTCCATGGCCCAGGCAACTTTACTTCCAATACGATGGAAAAACGAGCTTGGAGAATCTCGCAGTACCAGATAGACTCTTTCTGGAAACGTTTCATTAAAGAATATATTCCCACACTTATATATCGGAAGAAATGGCATTAAGAACAAACTTGGAGGTTATGAAGGACAACACCACGCGAATGGCCGCTCGGTCGCGGTTTGAAAGTTTTTCCAAGGTGAAGATGGAGTTGTAGTCCAATTGAAGACGGCTAAAAACACGTATCGTCGCCCGGTCACTTGTCTATGCAAAATAGGAGTCAAGCGCTACGATGAGAATGATGGTGCTCAAAAAAGGGATTCCGCACTAGGGGCCGCTATGTCGTAGTTTATTTGTATCGTAGTAAGAGGCCTCGAACAATATCGATACATCTAGTATTTTAAGTTTCAATTATTTCAATGTACTCTCAGTTTAACAAGATACGGCCACACTCGAAAAAAGACCACGCCGACAATAAGAACATTGTAAATCATACTATTAAGAAAAAATCCAAATAAAGTTTATAAGCGTCTCAAAATATAATTAACACATGTTTTGTATGAATAGAGTGCTAGAGTGCAATAAAGCTATTGTACTCTTGAAAGTCAAATTTTCACCTTCGTGTTATTGAATGTCACTGAATTTGTACAAGACTTTTTTAAGTTTTTGTGTTTCTTCGTTGTTTAAATGGTCGAGTCTATACTTATGGCTTTCTATTATTTCATTTTCAATCGCAAAATTTGTGTCTGGGTCCCTCTCTGTGGGTAGATCCAAACATTCTATGTTATGTTCTTCTTTTATTTCTTCAATATCTCTGAAATAAAATGTATAGTTTCCTAGTTTTGCTTATTCCGTTGTTATGCGATTTTTGTTGTTATTTTGCTGTTGATAATTCAATGGATTTTGAGCCCTGTCAATATTTACACCTACAAATATACTTGTCATGACTGGAAACTAAAGAGGAGACAAACTGAATTGTCTCTAAATGATTTAAATATACTACCATGTCTGACAATGGTGCAATATAGGAGCAAGTAATAAAAGCTTTAAAAGATTTAAAATTTTGATTTTGAGCCCTGTCAATATTAACACCTACAAATACACGTGTCGTGGCTGGAAACTAAAGAGGAGACAAACTGAATTGTCTCTAAATGATTTAAATATACCACCATGTCTGACAATGGTGGAATATAGGAGCAAGTAATAAAAGCTTTAAAAGATTTAAAATTTACTTTAACACCGACAAACTCAATCTCCTGGGTGCTAGAAAATTGAATCATTTCAGATGATAAAGCAGCATCAACGGCTATCAGAACGCCACCACCTATGCAAGAAATCCGGTCACGTCTGAATATAGAAAAGTTTGTGGAAAAAACCGATGCATCAGCAATATCAGGTTTTAGCCACGTCTCTGTAAAAGCTAGAATGTTATGCTCAAAAGAAAGACTATCTACATAGAGATTAGGAAGTTTAGATTTCAGTCCTCTAACGTTCTGGTAAGCCAGGTTAAGGGACGAAGCTAGTTTTTTGACTTTTTTTACAGTATATTCCTTAACTGCTATATGTTTCGGCCAAAAATCTTCTCGACATATAGTGTCGAAGATATTGGCAGATATACGAAATGCCCCGAGAATAAGAAAATTTAAACTTTTCATTTTCTTCTTCCTTCATTCCCTAAGCAAAGCACGGCACGCATACACATACAGTTCATGTAGCGTTGCGTCTGTGTGTGTATGCATGTGCTCTGTTGATTTGATGATGACGTATATTGACTGTAACTTGTGTTTTATTTATCCGATCAGATTCAAATTTTGCGATCTGAGGTTTTATATCCAATACTATCATATTGGTAAATTTCATGGGGAAACTTCAATTTCTGCAAAAATGTTTCTTCTAGCACTATATGATATAGTAGTCCGATCCTTATGATGTTAATACTTTATCTTACCCGGGTAATAAAAAGCCCGAAAAAAGAATTTCAGGCCGATACCTCTTAAGATGGCTGAGTAAAACGCATACGGCCGACGGACAGACGAAAGTAGAAAAGTATTTAATCGCGAGAAAAAAATTAAATTTGATAAGCACAACAAAAAACACGTCCGTCCTCTGCAACAAGAGAAAGCAAGCTGTATAGGATTGTTTTGTTCGAGACGGAGTTGTACTATTGGGTACAAAAGATTTTTCACTTTTTATACCCTTGCAGAGGGTATTATAAAATTGGTCAGATGTTTGTAACGCACAGAAGGAGACGTTTCCGACCCCATAAAGTATATATATTCTTGATCAGCATGAGAAGCTGAGTTGATATAGCCATGTCCGTCTGTCCGTCTGTCCGTCCGTCCGTCCGTCTGTGCGAATGCGTTTTACTCAGCCGTCTTAAGAGCTATCGGGCTGAAATTTTTTTCGGCGTTTTTAATTACCCGGGAAAAATAAAGTATGAAAACCATCACGATCGGACCACTATATCATATAGCTCACGAAGAACTAGAAGAACATTTTTTTGAACATTTTCATAAAAATCGCAGTATTCTATGAAATTTACATATGTGATTGTAAAATAATTGTAAAATAGAGAGTAAAATTGTTGTTTGTATATTGATGAATTGAGCTGCAGAAGACAAATTTTGAACATTTAAATTATTATTACCAAGGACTGCAAGGGTATATAAACTTCGGCATAGCCGATGTTAGCTTCTTTGATATTTTGGTTTTGATTTTGGCTTCGATTTGATTTTCTGATTTCTGTTATACTATTCTCGTATAACCCTTCTCTTTGAGCTACTTGTTTCAGCTTGCTAACTGTGGTTATATCATATCTAGCTATCGTCATAAATAATCTATCGGGTAGTTTATAGTGTTATTTAAACCAATTGTATAAAGAGTAGTGTTATTTGCATCGTTTTCCAGACTAAGTTTGTTTGTGATAATATAGGATTTGTCTTCTAATTCTGTTACAAACTTACGAAGGTTTCCTGTATAGTTGGTGTTGTAGAGGCGTCGTAGAAGTTCCTCACATGGGGTCTGCGTCTTCAATTCATTGATGAGGAATGATCTTAGTTCCGGCCAGGTGTTGGCTTGTCCAATTTGCGAGATTTGTTGTGCCTCTCCAATGAGCTGCATCTCGATTGCGCTGAGCAATATGTCATGGGTTGGATATAGGTGCATGATGAAATCTATCCTCCTTATGAATGATGTCAGATTCTCTGGTGCTCCATCAAAGTTTGCCACCTGTCTTAACGAAGACAGTGCTTGATTGAGGTAGACTTCGGTGAGTTCTACTGCCATTTTTGTTTTTTAGTGGTGTTTTATTTTGTTCGCACACAGTTGGCGTTTTTGATCCACAATTTTAGTTTTATGGTTGTAACACACAATTGATATTTCCGCGCGCAGTTGGCGTAAATATTTTTCACTGTTGTCGACTTTTGAGCGAAAAATTTGTAAGTTTTTGGGTATTGATGTTGGATATATGACTATATACTGATTTGACAGATTTGAGCACCAAAGTTACATCAAACATAGGGTCTAAAATGCAGTTAGACGATTGCAAGTGATGAGGATAAGGAATATTTGCTTGATTAATCGAAGAGGAATAAGTTGTTTTGAAAAAATCAGCAAACATATCGGCTATTGCCTGAACCGTGTCAGCTTTATTGTTTTCGAAAGACAAGTAAGACGGCTGCACTGATGTCTTATGTTAATCGGAGTAATCCGATGTTTTACCGGATTTTTTAAATCTTTTATAGCATCTTGATTTTACGTTCTTCGAATTGCATAACTCACGCGAGAAGCAAGGAGGTCTATTAGAGCATTCTTGGGCCACACTCGGGAAAAACGACTCAAGAGTTTTATAGAAGACAGAAATGGCAGAGTCCATATCCGTGCATGTATACAGATATGAACAATCGTTAGTTCTTAAAAATTTTTAAGTTTAGTAAAGTTTGTCTTGCGAAAACTTCGGGTTAGAGCCATCGAGTTATTATATCGAGATATAACCCCAAAAGGAAGGTCAATGGTTACATCCAGAGTTGGATGAAAGTTATCTTCAGGGGCAACTAAGGGATCAGTCCTGGAAACATCGCAGTTGGAAGAAGTTTAAAGAAAATTTAACACAAACGAATTTTATCTCCTGATTGAAAGACTGGACAATTTCAGACGAGAACGCTGAATCAACAGCGATCAAAACACCACCACCATTACGGATAGTCCGATATTAAATATTTTGAGGGGAAATTGAAGCATCGGCAACATCAGGTTTCAGCCTAGTTTCAGTAAAGGCAAGTATATGAAGGGCCAGAGTTAGGGGCGAAATTAGTTTTTTGACTCGCCAGTCAATCCGGAAGGAACGTTATTCACAGAGGCAGGTAGCAGGCTAATCGGAGGCCGATTCTTCTTTTTTATTGTATATTCTTTTACAATAAGGTGTTCCGGCCAAAAATCTTTAAGACATATTTGGACAAAAAGATCTGGAGAGACACTTATTTTGGAAGACGAAATGTCTTGAGTATATGAAAATCTGAACTTTTCCACTGCAATGTTAGGGGCTTGAACTTTGCCCTGGATGTAGGCTATGATTTTTCTTCAGAAGTAGTATTGGGATCAAGCCTCGAAGTAAAAATTCGACTGGACTCTCTTTTGACGACTGTGGTATATAACTGTCAATACGTTGTTTGACTTCCTTGACGTCCGATTTAGTTAAATGCCTCAAATCCTTTTCACACTATTCTTCTTCACCTAATAAACACAAACTGCCAATTTCCTCTACTGTATGCTTCTAAGTTTCCACTCCTTCATTTTTTTGCTACTTTGTTTGGCATCACTTCTTCTCTAGGATTAAAAGTAGCATTTCCTTTTGCAATCATATCAGCTAATTCAAACTACTACTCCATAGTCAATATCCTCATTGACATGAAAAGTTAAGGGTCATTGAAGACTATCAATAGTTACTTGCGCTTTGACACTACCTACAGAAGTTAACTTACTTTTAAACGCACCCCAAATAAACGGTGTGGTTCATCGCTTAATTCTATACCATGAAGTTTTCTGACAACATCATCTCTCATTATGACTACCGGACGTTTCCACATGATACTGTCTTGAAAATAGACTTTCCTTTTACATTATTTTCCTTTGGCATGGTGTCAGCCCAACTGTATTCCTTTTCAATATCTATTTTACGTGTCGGACATACTGACGCTTTATGCCCTAGCTGATAGCATTTAAAGCTCTAAAGCTCTTAATCTTCGAACAGTCATTCGACAAATTAGATATCTCGGCTGTTTAGATATTTCTGTTTTCTATCATCCGTCTCATTATGCATTCTGTTTATATTTACCACTTGAGGGCGACCAAGGTAAACCCTTTCGTAAATTGCATCTGTTCCTTAAGCTGAATGACTATCTTTGCCTGATACAAGTCACTTTTCTTAGCTTTTGAATCAGGTATTCCTTCTATGAAATATTTTATAAGACTAGGATCCTCTAAATTTATGGAACTGCCTATTTCCCTCAGACTATAAAGGTACTCACGAAAATCTTCATTTGGGCGTTTACGGCTAATTCGCAACAATTTATGTACTTCAATTGCTCATTGATCGATCCTCAAAACTTCTCCACGAAGTCGTATCCCAAAATAACGTCACAGACCATAGTGTTGCTCTCTACTACCAAGAATTTTTGGTGCGTCTTTAGTTCATCTACAACGACCTCTGTCTCGAAAGAGAATTTAAAATCGATTTTAATATTAAGGCCATTAACTATTTACCGTATAAATGGCGCGTCTTTAATTTTTCCAGCACTAGCAATTTTCACAAACTTCGCATATATTCGTTAAACGATTCACCACTGTGCATTTTATGATCGCGTAACTGTTGATTTAGGTCAGCGCTACACAAATTTGACTCGAACTCATAACACAACATTTGTCTCAAACTCTAAAAATCGCTCGCTGTTTCCGACTCCATATATAACTGTGCCACACTACTCATTTTCTTTCTCGTTTGCACAGTTTCCGCATTCTGCTCAAAGTTCTCAAACCATTTTATTACCGGTAAATGCTCAGGGTCTATCTTTACTTCTGCATACTTTCTATTATCTGCTGCGATTTTAAGAGAAACATTTGTATTAACTGTTTTATTGCTAGATCTCTGGGATCCCTTTTTTCTGCGTCACTACACATCACACATGCACTAACACACACAAAACCGGACAGCCCCCAAATGTTAGGTTAATATTATATTTAATGTAATTTACTGTTTAAAACTGAGGTATAGTACATATGTGTTTTTCAAAGTTTGCGCCCGTTCTCGACGAAGTCTACTCTTCAACTCTCTATTTTCTATTGCTTCTATTCCTTCTATCTTCTATATCTAATTCGATATTGTTTATTTTTACACCCTTGCAGAGGGAATTATAAAAGTGGTCATATAATTGTAACGCACAAAAGCAAGCGCAAGCGCTGCTTGGGTTTCCGACCCCATAAAGTATATATAATTATATATCTGGTCTTTCCAGATAGGAAAAAAAAGATATATAATTGGCGCAGTCGGTAGGATCGGTGAACTTGTTATTCTTCGTTTGACACATAGAATTATTATCCGTGCGTTACATAGAATAGGAGAATAATGACTATAACACTCCGATCCGACATCAAGAACTTACGGGAACGCTTGAAATTCTACAACAGTCAAAAATATTTACTGCCAACTGTGCGCGGAAATATCAACTGTGTGTTGCAACCAAAAAAAATTCCAATTGTGAAACAAAAATGCCAACTGTGTTCTGAAATATTAACTGTGTGTGTTACAGCCATAAAATTCCGATTGTGAAACAAAAATGGCCGTAGAAGTCACCGAAGCCCACCTCAATCAAGCACTGTCTTCGTTAAGACAGGTAGCAAACTATGATGGAGCTCCAGAGAATCTGACATAATTCATAAGGAGGATAGATTTCATCATGCACCTATATCCAACCCATGATATAAAGCAACATAACATATTGTTCAGCGCAATCGAGATGCAGCTCACTGGAGAGGCACAACGACTTTCGCAAATTGGACAAGCCAACACCTGGCCGGAACTAAGAACATTCCTCATCAATGAATTGAAGACGCAGACCCCATGTGAGGAACTTCTTTGGCGCCTCTATAACACCAACTATACAGGAAACCTTCGTAAGTTTGTAACAGAATTAGGAGATAAATCCTATATTATCACAAACATCCTTAGTCTTGAAAACGATGCAAATAACACTACCCTTTATATAAATACTTTAAATAACACCATAAAAGATGAAATCAACAAAAAATTACCCGATAGATTATTTATGATGTTAGCTAGATATGATATAACCACAGTTAGCAAACTGAAACAAGTAGCTTAAAGAGAAGGGTTATACGAGGATAGTATAACAGAAATCAGAAAATCAAATCAAAGCCAAATAAAAGAAGTAAGTAAGTCGTCTCGCCGACTTTGGTATACCATACACCAGTAAAGCAAATATTTCAAGCATTTTCACATGCTTCTTACAAGCATATCTTAGTATCTCGCTCACTCAATCATACGAGCACCCTAGCGCCCCCACCAGCCAACGGCCAACTCCGGCCTTATGGAAAAACGTTTATATGCATAACTCGACTGTTTTTTATCCGATTTTGTATTTTGATAGATATTAGTATTAAATTTAATTGCATGAGGTAAAAAAATACGGGAGATAATCAAGTTTTTCAAATTACGGGGGCGGAAAAGGGCGTGGCAAAATTTTTATACATACAAAATGTGTGCATTTACTAAGCGAATATACATACCAAATATGGTGTCTCTAGCTAGAATAGTTTTTGAGATAAACGCTTTTTTTAAATTACGGGGGCGGAAAGGGGCGTGGCAAAAATTTGAAATAAACTTGATCACTCTACATACTACACGAGTCTACATAAAAAATTTGGTGGCTCTAGCTCTTATAGTCTCCGAGATCTAGGTGTTCATACGGACAGACGGACAGACGGACAGACGGACGGACGGACGGACGGACGGACAGACGGACATGGCTAGATCGACTCGGTTGTTGATCCAGATCAAGAATATATATACTTTGTGGGGTCGGAGATGCTTCCTTCTGCCTGTTACATACATTTTGGCGACTTTAATATACCATTTCACCCTATGGGTGTATGGTATAAAAAGTGGAAAATCTTTTGTACACAATAGTACAACTCCGTCTCAAACAAAACAATCAGATACAATACAAAACCAAAAACTTTTCCAAGAATTTCAACAAAAATTAAATATTGACAGGGCTCAAAATCCAATGAATAATCAACAGCAAAATAACTATAAAGAGAAAGTAATAGTGGAATTAGCAAATTGGACACATTCGAAAATTTTCATCAGAATGCCTCGGAACAATCGGAAGAATACATAGAGACAAGTCCTTCATCAGACAAACAATGAAGAATAAACCTTTGAGATGTGTAGTCGACTCAGGATCTTCAATAAACATAATGTCCGAAAATTTGTTTAATTTCAAAACCTATTTAGGAGATTCCAAAATACACATGATTGAAGGAGCAGTACAATTAAAAGAAATCATTTTTTTTGCACCCAGAAAACTTTGTCCGACAGAACAAAAATTTTATATCCATAAATACAAATAAATATGACATGTTGGTAGGCAGAACTTTCATAAAAGCATGTAGAGCGCAAATGAATACGCAAAACTAGGAAACTATACATTTTATTTCAGAGATATTGAAGAAATAGAAGAAGAACATAACATAGAATGTTTGGACCCACTTACAGATAGGGACCCAGACACAAATTTTGCGATTGAAAATGAAATAATAGAAAGCAATGAGTATAGACTCGACCATTTAAACAACGAAGAAACACAAAAACTTAAAAAAGTCTTGTACGAAATCAGTGACATTCAGTACCGCGAAGGTGAAAATTTGACTTTCACAAGTACTATAAAGCGCTCTATTTGTACAAAACATGAGGACCCATTTTATAAACGTCCATACAAATAGGACGTACCCTAACTAAACGTTTGATATAGAAATCAACATACAAATAAATGAAATGATCGAACAGGGTATCATTCGAAAATCGAACTCACCCTCTACTGTTCACCCATTTGGATCGTTCCAAAAAAAGGAGATGCATTCAACAAACAAAAATTCAGGTTAGTCATTGACTATCGAAATTTAAATGAAGTCACAATAGATGACAAATTCCCAATTCCATTCATGGATGAAATTCTTGACAAACTGGGGAAATGCCACTACTTTACTACCATTGATTTAGCTAAGGGATTTCATCAAGTTCAAATGGATCCTGAATCTATTGCAAAAACAGCTTCCTGAACTAAACATGGCCATTACGAATACACACGTATGCCATTTGGTCTTAAAAATGCCCCGGCAACATTCCAAAGATGCATGAATAATCTTTTGGAAGACCTTATTTATAAGGATTGTGTTGTTTATCTGGATGACATTATAGTGTACTTCACTTCATTGGAGGAACATATACTATCACTCAGAAAGGTATTAAACAAACTAAGAGAAGCTAATCTTAAACTCCAACTCGACAAATGAGAATTTATGAAAAAAGAAACAGAATTCCTTGGTCATATAATAACAACAGAAGGTATAAAACCTAACCCAAATAAAGTCAAAGCAATTCAAAATTTTCCGATCCCTAAAACCCCAAAAGAAATAAAATCATTCTTAGGATTATGCGGATTCTTCCGAAGACTCATACCAAACTTTGCACATAAATATCTTCTTCACAAAAATATCTTCTTATGAACGACCCCATACTTGCATACCCCGATTTTAAAAAAAACATTTTTTCTAACCACGGATGCTATATAGCTTTAGAATTGTTCATCTCACAGGACCATAGACCTATTTTATACGCAAGCAGAACGTTTGAACGAACATGAGATCAATTATTCAGCTATGGAAAGAGAATTACTAGCAATAGTTTGGGCAACAAAGTATTTCGACCATACCTTTTCGGTAGAAAGTTCGAAATTCTAAGCCACCATAAGCCTTTAGTATGGCTCAGCAATATAAAAGAACCAAATGCAAAGAAAATCACGTAGCAGATGCCCTTTCCAGAATTAAAACAGATGAAAACTTTTTAGGATCAACAGACAGCACCGCAGCTACAATACATAGTGCTCATGAGGATAATGGAAATTACACTCCAATAGTAGAAAAACCCATTAATTATTTTAACAGCCAAATAGAATTCATTAGAGGTTCAGAAAACAAAACAGAAACATCAACCTATTTTATAAATCAAACATAAAAATAACATACGAAGAAATGACCAATGCTTACGCAAGAGATATAATTAAAAGATATCTTTGCGGTAAGAAAACTGTACTATATTTTCATAATGAACAAGATTATCCCATATTTCAACAAGCCGATAGTCGGATCGAACGCAAATACAAAAACCTCGAAATCAAGCATAAAATTAGAGGACATTCAAACGTTTGCACAATTCAAAGAAATAATCCTAAAACAACATAAAGAATTATTACATCTAGGAATCGAAAAACGATTAATTTGTTTAAAGAGAAATATTATTTCCCCGATTTTCAAAAGCTGATTCAAAACATTATTAAGGAATGCTCAGTATGTAATATCGCAAAGACAGAAAACAGAAATACAAAACTAACTTTTGAAATAACACCAGAACTTTTAAATGTCAGAGAAAAATACGTCATGGACTTTTACATGATCGACAACTAACAATTCCTTTCATGCATTGACATTTACTCCAAATTTGCAACACTTGTAGAAGTAAAATCTAGAGATTGATTAAATTTATCAAATTTGAAAAAATTCTCTACATACCCAACCATAAGACGTGACATAAAACAACACTTGTAGAAGTAAAATCTAGAGATTGGTTAGAAGCCAAGAGAGCAATTATGAAAGTATTCACTGAAATGGGCAAACCAATAGAAACAGAAAAACTAAGTAGGGAAATTAATGGAATACAAATTGTAAAACGTAACAAACGAGGACTAATTAACGGAATTGGTTCAATATACAAATATCTTTTTGGTACTTTTGATCAGGACGATAAAGACGAGTTAGAAGAAAAAATAAATAACTTTAAAAGCAATAGCGTACAAGCAAAACTAACTAAATTACGTAATAGACACTATTAATAAAGGTTTAGAAGTAATAAACAACCTCAAGGAGGAAAAGGAAAAATGAGTAAAATTAGAGGTTCTAATCTTTAATTTTGAGCATTTCACAGAATACATTGAAGACATAGAAAAAGAACTTAATAATTTAAATCATGTTAATTCGAAAAAACTATTGAATACAAAAACATATACCTGGCCTAAACCAAATTAAAACGAAATATTTATCATTTCAAACATTCCTCAAGAAATAATAAAAACCCCTATCTTTGAGATACTTCCTTATCCAGACGAGAATAAAAATATTTTGACAGAAAATTCATACGATGAATACTATTTTAACAACAACATTTTGTTCAATAAAAATACAAAACAGTAAAATAGAAAGTAACGAATGTATAATAGGCATTTTAAATCAAATCCCAACCACTTGTAAATACACTAAGACATATAAGAATTTTCAAACTAATTACATTGAACCAAACATAATTGTAACATGGAATTTACCAAAAACTAAACTTAATCAAAATTGCGTAAACAACGAATTAATAATAGAAGGCAATAACATAATAAAAATTTACGATTGTGCCTCACAACTAAACGAAATATCAATAATAAATTCATTGCTTGACTATAGCCAAAGCATTTATGTAACAAACAATATCACCAGGCTAGAACCTATTTCCTTTATCCAAACAAAAGAGATAAATAACGAACATACCAAATATTATACTGCATTTCAAACTATTACATTAACCACTTTTATACTTACTATAATAAGTTTGATTACATACTAAATCTATAAGTTTAAGGCAATGCCACAAGAATTAATAATTAAGCATTTTCGATCAAATAATCATCGAAATAATCAAAACCCCAATTGTGAAAAAATTGAGTCCCAAATTATAAACAAAATTGATACTCCAATATTTACAGCTGAGAAAAACCCCTCGCTATATCCCAATGTATCCGCCTGACGACAGGCTATTTTCTTTAGGATAGTCATATATCCAACTTCAATACCCTAAAACTTATAAACTTTTCGCCCCCTAAAATCAAACTTTAAAGTAAACATCCGTTTTTTATAATAAACAATTGGACACTTGCAATAACAATTGTCCCCCTAAAAATCAAAAGCGTGAGAACGCCAATTAAGAATTAAAATCTTGGCCAATCAAATCCGTTTAATCGAACACTTGCAATAATAATTGTCCCCCTAAAAGTCAAAAGCGTGAGAACGGTAATTCAGCATTAAATTCGGGCCAATCAAATCACACCAATAGCCACTAAAGGGCTCACAAGATTAGCCTATAAATATTACTCTAAGACATCTTTGTACTTTAGTTTTAAGTATTCTTTCATTGAATAAAGTCCCGTCTTTTAAATTTCGTCCTCGTCTCACTTCTGACACTAATATGTGGGAAAAGTTATTGCAATCCCACTTTTTTCTCTTGAATTTCTAGGCCGTTTTATTCACAATCATACAGTTTTATTAAACATTATTTTTGTTAAACATTTATCTCTTAGCTATTAATTACATTACTGTATTATTTTTTCGAGCAGCTACGAGGAATACACCCGGTCTACGGTTGGTTGATCTTTATCGGTTCCATAGCTCGAGCATCTCTATCGGCGATCCGAAACACACGCCCAAAATGGTAAAGGAAGCGCTCGAAAATCAAAGTTTTCTGAAGATGCAGTGGCCGGCTCAAAGCCCACATCTAAATCTAACTCATATAGCTTAAGAAGAAACATTTTCATTAAAATTGGAGTATCCTTATGAAATTAACTACTATGATAGTATTGGATAGAAAAACTCAGATTCAAAAATTTGAATCTGATCGGATAAATAGAACACAAGTTACAGTCAAATAAATCGGTTCAAGCGCTGCCGGCAGCGCTGCTTGCTGCCGACTACGTCATTATCAAATCAACATAGCACATGCATACACACACACAGACGCAACGCTATATAAACTGTATGTGTATGCGTGCCGTGCCTTGCTTAGGGAATGATGAAAGAAGTAGAAAAAATTGTAGTAAAAAGAGTAATAATGTTTTATTTGTGTATTGATGAATTGAGTTGCAGGAAAAGAAATTTCAAAAAGTAACAATATTATTGCCAAGAACTGCAAAAACCTTATACATTTTTCGCCCCCTAAAATAAAACTTTAAAGCAAACATCCGGTTTTTTTATGAACAATTGGACATTTGCAATGACAATTGTCCCCCTAAAAGTCAAAAGCGTGAGAACGCTTGTTCAGCATTTAAATTCGGGCCAATCAAATCACACCAATATCGATCACGCCACTAAAGGGCTCACAAGTTTAGCCTACAAATAATACTCTAAGACATCTTTGTACTTTAGTTTTAAGTATTCATTCATTGAATAAAGTCCCGTCTTTTAACTCAACAAAAACTTTTTTCCGATCCGGAAAGACCAGATATCTAATTATATTAACTTCGGCATAGCCAAAGTTATCTTCTTTTATATTTCTATCATGTTTTTCTTATTTTTAGCTTTATGTTCTAACATAATTCTGGCCCTTTTATAGGCCTGTTCTAATCTAAATTTTGATTCCTTAGCATAATCTTCTATATTATAAAGTTGGTTTATCCTGACTATACTATTAAATTGTTTAGGTAAACTTGAAGTTTTAACAAATACCAACTCATATGGACAGTTATCATGTGCCATAGGGGTGTTGTTTTACAACAATCTATGAAGTATCGTATCCATACATCCCAGTCAGTTTTGTCAACTGAAATGTATGTGCAGAAGTTGTTTTTAATTTGCAGATTTTTGCATAATTCTTCAATGTTTGAATTTTTATATTTAGTTTTTCTGCTTTTAAAATAAATTCTTGTTAATGCATACCGATCTAAAGAACCGTATTTGTGGTCTGTGTTTTTTCCGCAAAAAAACTTAACTTTAACTTAACTTAGCTAAACTTAACTTAGCTTCCCTTTCATTCGCTATTATTTATATGTCGAAATCGTACAGTGTAAAACATATGTAAAACATAAGTATAAAGCGAGTTCCTGTTAAACCACATATTCACTATTGTTCGTGGGGGGGCGGAAGGATCCAAATGAAATACAAGGAGTTGGCGGGTGCCAATTTCTTCAGTTTGTGGTGAGCGAGTGGTGAATTAAAACGCACGAAAAACTTCGGTTAAATAAACGTAGGTTTTATTATTTATATAATATTCACAGGTAACCCGGCACACACGGAGATGGTTCGGGTTGAAAGTGATTAACAAATCGTACAAAATGCAAGAGAACGGGTGTTCGGGTGAAAATCTCGATTCGGAATAATGGCGATGCCCATTGGAAAAACCCAGTCACCCCTCCTGGTGTGACCGTAGATGCCGAGGATCAAAAAACCCTCCTCACTCTTCACTGCTCTTCGCCGCTCACTGCTGTTCACCCGGTGGCGTGAACATACCGCCCCCCTTGCAACATGTTGCAATTGCCACCCTGGACATATAACGGACGGGGGACGGCAACGTTCTGGAGCGCCTAGATCCCACAGGAGCCGGAGACGACCCATCCGAACACGGTGCTCTGGGCTGCGGGAGTACCGCTATGACCGGGCACACAGCCTGGTTGGATGACCTCCGGATAGAGGTCTGCCCCGAGTACCACGGACACCGACGCCGGCCGATAGAAATAGGGGTCGGCCAGGATCAGGGTGGCGAATTTCTCCCGAACCGGCGCCACCACTTCCCGGATGGGAGTGCGGATGAGCAAGTCCTCTTCGACCCGGAATATAACGTTCCGTCGGAACGTCTCGTCGGACCTCGACTCGAGGACGGCCGTACAGGCTTGGTCGACCCCGACCTTGGTCACAGCTAACCCCAGGGACCGGGCAAAGGAGCGATTGATGCGGCTCTCAGCCGCACACGCATCGAGAAGGACGCGGGTCTCGAAGGATTTCGAGCCATTGCCCAACCGGAGGACTGCGGTTGGCAGGACAGTCGTCGTCCTGGCGTGGAGCAGGGAGGATAAAGAGATTTCGGGTGCGCCTTCTGGGGAAGCGGAGCGGTCGGACGATGATCGGGAACAGGGTTGTAGCGGGGGTGCAGCACGCCCGGAGGGGGGTGATTGGCTGCGCCGCCGGGCGGAGGCACGTGGTCTCGGCGTTTGGTCGGCCATGTGGAGCAGGGTGTGGTGCCTTTGCCCGCATCGTCGGCAACCATGGCGAGTCCGGCACGCGTCGGATGAATGCTCGTGTGCCAAGCAATTGGGACAATACTTGTTGATCAGCACCGCCCGGAGCCGCTTTTCCCCTCGGAGGTTCAGGAAGCGCTGACACTGCCGGAGTGCATGAACCCCCCGGCAGACCCGGCATCGGTACACGTTCGTGCCCTGCGGAGCAGCTCGTTTGCTGCGGTGGTGCGGCAGACGTGTGGGGGCCATGTCGCTATGAAGGGGGGAGCTGAACGAACTGTAACGAAAGAAATTACGTAGGGGGGAGTGGATTAGTCTATGCGCGGGAACGAACAACATGCACGGAGACGAGGACATTCGGAGGGAACATAGAGGGATTGGGAGTCACGATACGGTTTTAGGCTCAGGACTCCTGCTGTCTTGCAACAGAATAAGCTTCGCTACGGGTCTTCGGATAGACCCACGCGCGGTGGTGACATCAGCCACTCGGACGAGACCGTCAGCCCCGGGCAGAGTGCGCTCAATTCGCCCTAAGCGCCACTCGTTGGAGGGGAGATGATCTTCGGACACGATCACGAGGTCGCCGGTCTGGATGCTGCGAGTCGGTGACTTCCACTTGTTCCGTTTGTGAAGCTCCTTGAGGTACTCACTCTTCCAGCGGCGGCAGAAAGCCTGCTGGATTGCCTTCAGTCGCTGCCATCGGTTGATCAGTGACATAGGCTCGACCAGAATTTCCGGTTCCGCAATGGATAAGAGCGGTCCTCCAATCAGGAAATGTCCGGGCTTAGGGCCAGCAGGTCCTCTGGATCCTCGCTCATGGGAGAGATTGGCCTGGAGTTTAGACACGCTTCGATCCTGCACAGGAGAGTGGAAAGTTCCTCGAAGGTGTATTTGACAGTGGACGAAGACTTGTAAAACAGGGTCTTAAAACTTTTGACCCCTGCTTCCCACAGTCCTCCCATATGGGGCGCGCTTGGCGGAATGAACTGCCAGGATAAAATGTGCTGGGGAAATGCCTTCATTATATCAAGCTTGGTGGCGTTCAGGAAATCTTGTTCGAGCGCCTTTGAGGCCCCTACGAAGGTTTTGCCATTGTCGGAGTAAATGCGCTGGGGGCATTGTCTCCGTGCGACAAACCGAGAGAAGGCTGCAAGAAATCTTTCAGTGGTGAGGTCGGAGGTAGCCTCGAGATGGATTGCCTTCGTGCTGAAACACACGAAGACGCAGACATAGCCCTTAGTTATGAGACACGCACGCCCGGTGTAATTTTTGATCTCGAACGGCCCTGCGAAATCAATGCCCGTGTGGGTGAAGGGCCTGGAGTACGTGATCCGTTCTCGAGGGAGATCACCCATCATCTGGGTCTGTAGTCGTCGACGATGAACGATGCAGACTTTGCACCCCTTGAGGTGGGACTTCACCATGTTCTTGATCCGTGGGATCCAGAATTTGGTGCGCAGATACCGCACCATCAGTTGATTGCCGCCATGCAACGTGATGCGGTGGGCGAATTCGACAAGCAGGCGAGTGAAATGAGTACTATAGGGAGGAGAATAGGGTGACGTTCATCATATCGGAGGGACTCGGCGGCCCGGAGTCGTCCGCAGGCGCGGAGTAACCCATGCTGATCGAGAAATGGATTCAGATTGAGTAGCGTGCTGGATGATGGCAGGGGTCGCCCTTCCCCCAAGGCCCGTATCTCCGCGAGGTATTCCCGACGCTGAGAGGTCCGAATCAAGGCGCGCTCGGCGGAGAGAAGTTCGTCATTGGTGAGGTGAACCGTGGAAGGCGTCGAAATCCTTTTGGTGGCGAAGCGTAGGATGTACGCGATGACTCGTAATGCCCTACCATAATCCGAGAAACGTTCGCTGACGTCCTCGAGTAGGTGGTCGCGGTGGTGTGGCACTGGACTCGTTGCTCCAGCTGGGTGTCTGGGAGTTCGTTATGGGGAGTTGGCCAATACTCGGGGGCTCGCTGGAGCCAGTCCGGCCCATGCCACCAGAGTCTGCTGGCCGATAACTCGGCCGCGGAGACCCACGGCTCGCCAGATCAGCGGGGTTGTCCTCGGAGCGCACATGTGACCAGCTTTGGCCACTGGTGCTTTTGGAGATGCTGGATACCCGATTGGCCACGAAGGTGGACCAACTGCACGGGGGTTTATTGAGCCAAGCCAACACGATGGTAGAGTCGGTCCAAAACTGGGAGGTTGCAGGTGGGATTGGGAGTTCAGGAACGATCGACGCCCAGAGATCGGCTAGTAAAACCGCTCCGCACAACTCCAGCCGAGGCAGTGAGACTGTTTTGACTGGAGCTACACGGGTCTTAGCCGTTAATAAATGGACGGCTACTTGATCGCCGCACCGAACCCGCACATATAGGGCTGCTCCATACGCTTTCTGTGACGCGTCACAGAAGCCATGAAGCTCCCACGAGAGCTTATCGCTGGTGTTTAGCCAACGGGGAATGCGGAGTCGACTGAGGCCTGGGTAATCCTGCAGGAATTCGTGCCATTGCTGCAGCAGGAGAGGCGGCAGAACAT
>NW_025814576.1:0-84770 GCF_018902025.1 Drosophila willistoni | reverse complement strand
TACACAAACCATGGACAACACATCAAAAGGGCAACAAATAACACATATGTACATATATACGTACATACATATTTACACACATACTTATATCCATATATAGACACTTACATATATACGTACATACATATTTACACACATACATATATCCATACATACATATATAGACACTTACATACATATATACATTCATACATATATACATAATTAACTGAAGGAGAGAACGGCATTGTCGCCGAATAAAAATGATAATTGTGTGTTGAACGTCAAACAAGACGGAGGTTTTAATTTTATAATAAAAAAATACTAAAAAGTAAATAAACACAGTGAAAAGTTACTCTTTTTCCTCGAACACGTCTTGGCCAAGATGTTAACTGGCGCAGCTTAACGACTTCAGGGACGGGAAAAAGTGCCCCGAAGGAACCTACGTTCATGCATAAGTATCTAAGTATCAAAAAAAAAAAAAAAAGGTTTTAAATAAAGATTCACAAATATTTCATTAATAAAAAAAAAACAAAAAAAAAAAAAAAACCAATAGTATTTAAATAATGATTCACAAATATTGCATTGGTAATAAAAAAAAAAAAAAAAAAAAATTTTATAATAATGCATAAATTGTTGCCTAATCGTGCTAGAGATTGTTAAGTGTGCTAAACCAGTGCATTTTGCGATTGAACCAACTGTATCGGACAGAGCGATAAAGACAACAAACATGTACATATGTACATACATATACATACATACATATGTATGTATAAATCGTCAATGTGTACTCCATGATATTGATGTTGGTGTTGCATTTCAGTTTCACTCGAATTTAAAATATTTAATCGGGTGTATTCGTTCCCCCGAATTCAGCAATTCCCGTTAAGCACATACACACATGTATATGGGTACAAGCTGCGTAACAGGCGACATTGTCGTTTGCTACATTTTGCAGACTTGCGTGTCTCGTCAGAGTGACGGAGATGCCGCAACGGTACAAAGTTGCTTCGCGACAAGCGTCTCTACTTCATCATCTTTTTGGTCTGACCGCGTCGCGGTACAAGCTGCGTAACAGGCGACATTGTCGTTTGCTACATTTTGCAGCCTTGCATGTCTCGTCAGAGTGACGGACATGCCGCAACGGTACAAAGTTGCTTCGCGACAAGCGTCTCTATTTTATCATCTTTTTCGTCTGACCGCGTCGCGAGTCGCACATTTTGGTGGCTTTACGTGTTCCGTTAGAACAGAACGACAGCGATGTCGCGACAGTCAGAATTGTTTGACGAGTGGCGTCGCAAATTTTGGAGTGCGTTTTGTAGTTTCCTAACCTTTGGGCAGCGAGTCATTTAATTTTCAACCGCCTTGGAAGCAACATCGATCTTCAAAAAAAAAAAAAAAAAAAAAATAATAATAATATATATGTATAAAAGAAAAGTAGACAGAAGTCAAAGTGTGTGCAAATTAAACAATTAAACAATTAAATTCGAATGCTTCAAGTTTGATCGAGCAAAGGCCCAACAATATTAGCCGAAAGTGAAAGGGGTAAGGTACATATATATATATATATATAGATAAAAAAAAAAAAGAAACCAACAACAAAATTGATTCAAATAAAATATTTAAAACTATAATTAAAAAACACTACTATAAAAATAGTATAACTTTCCCCAACTTTGTGATTCCCAAGGGACCCTCCAAAGTAAAAGGGGGCAAACCAGCCTCTGGTTTTCATACTCAAAAAAAAAAAAAAAAAAAAAAAAAGAAACCAACAACAAAATTGATTCAAATAAAATATTTAAAACTATAAACAAAAAACACTACTATAAAAATAGTATAACTTTCCCCAACTTTGTGATTCCCAAGGGACCCTCCAAAGTAAAAGGGGGCAAACCAGCCACTGGTTTCATACTCAAAAAAAAAAAGGAGGAGAACAAATAGCTAAACGATACATAAGCTGTTTAAACCAACACATAAGTTGTTGTACAAATTTTTTTTTTTTTTTTCGTGTTCTTATTGCGCTAGACGGTTAGATGTGCCCACAAGTTTGTGTGTATGTGTAACCGGAACCTGCTGTATTGGACAGAGCTAATAAAAAAAAAAAAAAAAAAAAAAAAACCCACAAAACACAAAAAATTAAAAAAAAAAAAAATAAATAAAAAAAAATATATAATAAAAAAAAAATAAAAAAAAAAAAACAAAAAAATATACATATATATCAATTTTAAAACAACAATAAAGATGTTGAATACACATAAAAGCTTGTCTATTCAAAAATAATAATAATTTTTTTTTATTAACAAGGCTTAATCTGGTGAAATTCACGGCTGACGACTGTCCGCCCTTAGTTGGGACTACTGCATCGAGCAACAATCTCAGCTAGCTTCAGCACAACCGCGAAATAAAACTACAAATATTTAAACCCATCATTTCATCGCTTGCCACACGGAGGGAAAACAATTCTTAGCTTCAGCACAACCGCAAAATAAAACAACAACTATTTAAAACCATCATTTCATCGCTTGCCACACGGAGGGACAACAATTCGTGAGTCAACAGATTCAAAAAAAAAAGAAGTTGGGACTACTGCAACGAGCAACAATCTCAGTTAGCTTCAGCACAACCGCAAAATAAAACAACAACTATTTAAAACCATCATTTCTTCGCTTGCCACACGGAGGGACAACAATTCGTGAGTCAACAGATTAAAAAAAAAAAAAAAAAAAAAAAAAAAAAAAAAGAAGGAAGGACACCTTGCTTACACATAACACTAATTACAATATTAAGTTAAAAAGTAAGTTAAAAAGTAAGAAATACGATCTAAGAGACTAGATACTAACAAAACAAATTCAAAAAAAATAATTTTTCGGATTACCAATGAGTTTCGAATTATCAATGCCTTTAGATCAGGAGATTCCTCCAGCCCAACCCACTGGCCCACAAACACAGGAGCCATTAGGTGGGTTTAAAATATCCGATTTATTACAATTGATTCAGTCTATGCCTGTATATGAGGGAAATAAAGAGGGACTAAAAGAATTCATTACCAATGTTGAGGAGTTTTTAAAGCTTATTAAAGGAGCAGATCAGACACCTGCAGGGGTCATGATTTTGAGAGCAATCAGCAACAAAATTCAGGGTAAAGCTCATGAAGTCTTGTATCAATCAAATGTGTGACTTAATTGGAATGAAATTAAAGATACCTTAATTAAACACTTTGTCGATAAAAGAACCGAGTATAATCTAATAGCAGAACTTGGAATATTAACACTGCAAAGCCATCCGGTAGAGATATTATACGAAAAAATCACAAATATTCAAAGAGCTCTACCAAACATCATTGACCAAAAGGATACCAATCCAACTATCATACAAACAAAGAAAGAATTGTTTCTTAACCAATGTCTAACCACTTTTCTGAAGGGACTTCGTGGACCTTTAGGTTCAATAGTTCGAGGCAGAAACCCCACGGATATCGTTACAGCATATGAAATAGCAATTGCGGAAAAGGAAGTTTATACTAGTCAAAGAGAAGCTAGGCGAATAAATCAGAGCTTTGAAAGAACAACGTATAATGGTCGAAATTCGGAATCGTTTGGGCCCCGAAACCAACAAAAAAGGGAGAGAAATTGGTCTCAAGAGGGAAAAACAAATAATTACAGTAACAACAATCAAAGACCATTTAAACAAAAAAAGTACGACAATGAGCAACAAAGTGACCGACAGAGACAGAAAAATTGGGGAAACTATAGTACCCAAACTAGAAATTCCAACTTCTCTAACCAGTCTGCAAAATCCAACACAAACAACAGTAATCAAATAAAAAAAAGAGATGAGTTGCACAACATTAATGATGACCAAAATTTTCAGTATGTAGCCTCAACATCCAAGCAGGCTACATAACCAAGCACACACATGGCTCGATTTTACCATATGTTCAAATTCAATTCCCATTTGGTAAAAAATTAAACCTTTTGATCGACACAGGGTCTACTACTTCTTTTCTTGACCCTCAATTTGTTCCAAGTGAACAACATATTAAACTAACCGAGCCAAGAATTATAAAAACAATTATAAATACACATGCACTATATTCAGCATGTTTACTAGACATGTTTAATGAATTTAACCAAAATGGTACACTAAAATTTTTATTATTTAAATTCCATTCATTTTTCGATGGCCTTATAGGAGTCGATTTACTAAAAACATTGAAAGCAAAAGTAGACTTAGAAAATTTCGTGTTGATCACACAAAATGCTAAACTCCCAATACTCACAAAAGAAAATTTAGCAGGAGAAAAGCTAGAGATTGAGCATTCAACCAGAAAACTAATCAAGATCCCTGTTAACCTTAAAGAAGGCACTTTTCTTTGTCAAGAAATACAACTAGATAATGACCTTTTTATTTCAAACGGATTATATTCAGCAGAAAATAACTTCAGTTGGGTCGAAATAACAAATTACTCCGATTCACATAAAAGTATATGTTTTGACCAACCCCTTCAAGTAAATTCATATTCCAAAGGTCAGCATATAGAAGTAAACATCGCTTTCCAAAATGATAATGAAACAGATTTAAGCTCATTTGATTTTAACAAAGTGATTAGAACTGCCCATATCAACTCAGAAGAAATCCAATTATTAAAAGACATTTGTGTTGAATTTTCTGACATCTTTTATGACGACAGTAAGCAACTATCATTTACAAACGAAGTCAAACATAAGATTTTGACTAAAGATGATATCCCGATTTATACAAGACCCTATAGGTATGGGTTCCATGAAAGAATTGAGGTAAAGGAACAATTAAAAAAATTACTCGATAATAAAATAATAAGACATAGTCACTCTCCTTGGAGTGCACCGGTTTGGCTTGTGCCAAAAAAAGCCGATGCCTCAGGAAAAAGAAAGTGGCGTCTAGTTGTAGATTTTAGAAAGCTAAATGAGAAAACCATAAAAGACAAGTACCCCATGCCAATAATAAACGATGTCTTGGATAGAATTGGGAAATCGAAATATTTTTCAATACTGGATTTAGCCAGTGGTTACCACCAGATAGAGATGCACAAGGACGACATCCAGAAAACAGCATTTTCGGCGGAGGGAGGACATTACGAGTTTATCAGAATGCCCTTTGGCCTGACTAATGCACCTGCAACTTTTCAAAGGGTAATAGATTCCTTATTTGGTGACTTATTTGGAACCTGTTGCCTTGCATATATGGATGACATCATTGTTTTCTCGCCATCCTTACAGGAACATATCCAACATTTAAAAAAAGTCTTCAAGAAAATTAGAAATGCAAATTTAAAATTACAACCGGATAAGTCTGAATTCCTGAAAAAGGAAATCGAATATCTGGGTCACATTGTTACCCCCGAAGGGGTAAAGCCAAACCCGACAAAGATTGAGACAATAAAGAAATTCCCTTTGCCTACTACACAGAAACAAATTAAATCATTCTTAGGTGTCATGGGTTATTATAGAAAGTTTATTAAAGATTTTGCTAAAATAACAAAACCACTAACTAAACAACTGAAGGGAAAATCAAAGGTTACTGTTGACGAGGACTTTATCAAAACTTTCGAATATTGTAAATCCTTGTTATGTAATGACCCGATCCTAATATACCCTGATTTCGATAAACCGTTTATACTTACTACAGATGCAAGTAATGTCGCTTTAGGGGCTGTTTTATCTCAAGGAAACTTGGGATCGGACAAGCCAGTTTCATTCGCTAGCAGAACACTAACGGACACCGAGGCGAACTACTCTACCGTCGAAAAAGAGATGCTTGCCATAATTTGGGCAATTAAGTATTTTAGACCGTATCTTTTTGGTCAAAAATTTAAAATTGTCACTGACCATAAGCCCCTGACATGGCTTATGAGTTTCAAGGAACCAAATTCCAAATTGGTGAGATGGAAGCTCAGACTGTTAGAGTACGATTACGAAGTTATATACAAAAAGGGGTCTCAAAACGTGATTGCTGACGCCTTGAGCAGAACAACACTTGATATCAACTTAAATGACCAAGAATCAGTCGAGGCGACATGTGAGGAAACCGTACATTCAGGCCTGGAGAACATTTCACAACTTATAGCAATTTCGGAAAAATGTTTAAACGATTTTAATATCCAAATTATCCTTAACAAAGATCCAGTTTCTAACATCAAAATCGAAAGCCCGTTTAAAAACAAACTTCGCCGCATTATATCAGATCCCATTTTTAATAAAAAAGTCGTGATTAGAATTTTGAGAACTATTTTAAAACCAAATAAAACTTGTGCAATTTTTACCACTGACACAATATTCAAAATAGTACAAGAGGTTTTTTCACAGTTTTTTTCAAACAGTACACTCTATAAACTTGTTAGATGCACAGAGTTTTTGGAAGAACGTACCACACAGGATGAACAAGAAGAAGAAATTAGAGACTATCACTATTATAATAATCACAGGGGAATTGATGAAACTCTAGCCCATTTAAAAAGAACAATATATTTTCCACATATGAAGCAAAAAATTACAAAAACAATAAACAATTGTGACTTATGCCAAACCCTGAAATACGATAGACATCCGCAAAAAGTTCCCTATCAGGAAACAGAGGTTCCAAAACTCCCATTAGACATAATTCATATCGATTTGTACACCATTAACCATCAAAATGTTTTAACAATAATAGACAAGTTTTCAAAATTTGCTGCTGGGTACACTATACCAGCAAGAGATAGCCTAAATATAGTAAAATCAATCAGACATTTTATGTGCACTCATGGCATACCTAAAAAGATTGTTTGTGACCAGGGTGCAGAGTTCGCAGGAAATCTTTTCATTGATTTTTGCACTCAATACAATATCACCAGACATGTCACATCTTTTCAACAGTCTTCAAGTAACGCCCCTGTTGAACGATTTCATTCGTCTTTAACAGAAATTTACAGACTAATAATGGAAAAGAGGAAAACTGAAAAAACTCCCACAATACATGACGATATCCTCGCTGAAGCATTGATCACTTACAACAATGCTATACACTCTGCAACTAATTTCACACCCTTTGAATTATTCTCGGGTCGAACCCACCTGTTTCAAAAAGCATTAAAATTTACTAACGAACACGATTATTTACAAGACTTAGACCTTTATCAAAAAAAAATATACCCCAAGATTGCTCAACAAATATCTGATCAAAATAAAAAACGAACTTTAAAACTAAACGAAGAAAGGAAGGATCCACCAGAAGTGGAAACTGACGAGACAGTATTCAGAAAAGAAAATAGAAGAAATAAGTTGACTCCTCGCTTTTCAAAACATATTGTCACTAAAGATAAGGGGGTCACATTTATTACAAAGAAAAAGCAAAAAATTCACAAGTCAAAAATAAAACGATTGACAAGAAAGCCTTAGCAAAAAACCAGGTATACATATATATAATATAAAATACAAAAACACAAGCAAACAAAAAATTATTAAATACGATTTTTCATATATACCTAATTATTGTAAACAACAACATACTTATTACACAAAAAGAATAAAAAAAAAAGAAAGGAATTTAGGGAAATTAAAGGGAGCATGAACAAATGAATAAACAATGTTAATCATCAATGAAACGTTAATAATAAAATAATTATAAAATTTTCAAACATTACCGATCAACCGATAATAACAAACAGAATATTATAAGTAATTTAAAAAAAAAAAAAAAAAAAAAAAAAAAAAACTATAAAAATAAGATCTATAAGGAATTAAGCACTGAACACAACGAAATCCATGTTCGTCAATATTTAAATAGAATTGGCCTTAGCATTGATGTTATGTATAACCATTTAAATAATACTTTATTTTTTTTTTCAACTAAAGAAGACAAGATCACAGAAATTTTAGAAAAACGAAATGTCATAATTTCATCGCAAGAACATTTATATAGATTACTTGAAATAGATACATTTGTAAACAAAACTAATGTAATATTTTACATAAAAATTCCAATGTTCAGAATTAAAGATTATAAATTCATTCATTATACCATTGCCAATGACAAGACTAAATATCTAAAAATGCTTAAACATGTTATTTATAATAGATATAGTATTAAGCCTCTTAAAGATAAAATTATTATTTTTTTTTTTTTGCCCCAACGTGGGATACAAATTATCTACAAGAAATCATCAATGGACAGAACAACCGGAAATTCTGGAACCAGAAAGGGAGTTTTGTTTTGTTGGTGTTAAACAGACTTAAAACCTAGCATAGACAACCTCACCTGGAAGCAATCAAAGCGCAACTATATTTTAATCCTTTGAAGAGGATCAATTGTACTCAAACCACCACCAGTCGCTACTAATTTCGTTTAGACCACCGCTATGGCCCTCACTTCAATCCAGTGGGGGAGGAGTTACCTACCCAGTCACCACACCAACGAATTCACCTTCAACTACACAAACCATGGACAACACATCAAAAAGGGCAACAAATAACACATATGTACATATATACGTACATACATATTTACACACATACTTATATCCATATATAGACACTTACATATATACGTACATACATATTTACACACATACATATATCCATACATACATATATAGACACTTACATACATATATACATTCATACATATATACATAATTAACTGAAGGAGAGAACGGCATTGTCGCCGAATAAAAATGATAATTGTGTGTTGAACGTCAAACAAGACGGAGGTTTTAATTTTATAATAAAAAAATACTAAAAAGTAAATAAACACAGTGAAAAGTTACTCTTTTTCCTCGAACACGTCTTGGCCAAGATGTTAACTCACGCACTTTTTATTTATTAAGCAATATTTTGCTTTTATATTATACTCTGCCTCTTACCACTGGTGGGGGAAAACAAGAGTTTTTTATTTTGCTACCTTTATCTGATCTCATCATAAGAATTCAGACTTTAAGGAGCTGATTCGTTCTCTGAGTCTCTTACCACTGGTGGGGGAAAACTACAGAGTTCCTTTTTATCAAAGGACCAAAATGAATAGAATTTCCGGGAGAAGGAAAATAACCCAATATTCATTCTTTGAATTCAAAATATGAACTGATTTTATTTACAAAAGTGTTGTGTATATAAATGAACTCTTAGACTCTAGGCGACAATTGTTCTTAAAAATACTTATTCTAATGACCCACGTTTTCGGGGGTTGACAATTGTTTATATTTCATGCTCAGCGTTGGCTACTTGATACCGCGCCGCTGTTATAATCTTAAGTGTTTTCCACAGAGTGTGGATGCATGTTTTGTTTGGTTTTAAGCAATAATTGTCACATGATTCTTTATGACTTATTTTTGTGTTATGATTTTGTTCCGTTTTGTTTATTTCTTGGTGCATCTGATTTGGTGAAGCCATTGCAGATGAACACGATGTTTAATCTTAAACACTACAAATCAAAATTCAAAAAGAAAAAGAAAGTTAATAAAAGCAAATACGACAATTGATTAATTACAGGTCAACAATAGAGAGCTGCATGAATGATAGAAAAATCAATTCGAGTTAACAACATTCAAAACCAAATAAATGAATTGAATGACTCTGAAAATCTACTTCAACTAAATGAGTGTGCGACGTAAAAATCAGTCCCACAACATTCAACATTAAAGAGTTAGGAAGTGAGTCAATGAGTTGCTATGATTCGAATGCATTCGAATTCCAATTCTGATTTTTGTATTTAGTATTTATTTGTATTGTATATTTTTTAACTATATGTGATTACTGTACTACAAAACTAGAGTGGTTAGTGGCTCAGTGGGACCTACTCAGACTACAATACTGATGTTATCGGGTTCAAACCTCCAACAGAGATAGAGAAGAATTTTTTTTCCAAATAGTGAAGTATATTAAAAAGTAGATCCATTGTGTATATGATGGATTAAAGAATATAATTTTTTTTTATAATATATTAGAAAGCCCTATTTATGTTTTCACGGTTCGTGGCAACTAGGAATCTAATTTAGAAAAAATAGATTTTACAAAATTTGTCCCAAATTGTCAAATCCAAAACTGTGTCCTTAAGATTTTGGTGTATAGCATATTTTAATTTTAATAAAACCCATTTCGCCATTATTTTCCATACATTTTTGATAAAATAATTAGTTTTTCTTGCTTTTAAACATCCCAATAAAAATGAGTCAATTCGAATAATTCTAATGATTCGAGTGCCTTAGTACAATTCGATGTTTTGACACTCAATTCATTGCCTTTTATTAAACAGAGTTACGTATTTTGCGAGATATGACAAGTACAAACTCACACTCATTCATTTCATTGTGTAGTTGTCACTCATTTATTTGAATTCAATTCGAATGGATTCATTTGACTTTGACTTTGCTTCCATTCATGCAGCTCTTTAGTCAACAACTCAAGATGACTTTTTTGTGCATTATGCTATTCTTAACATTAAAATCAAAATGCAGCCAATCCATCGACATAAACGCAGTAAAAGCACCGAACAGTTACTTAATATTTAGGACAGAACCCTGGACTCTTTCCGACAATCTTTGAATATCATTATTTAAAAGTGAATTAAACGCTACACATTACATACAACAATTTAATGCAACAAGCACAGGAATTTAAAGACAATCCATATTCAATTATTAACAGAAAAACTAAGTAGGGAAATTAATAAAATACGAATTGTAAAACGTAGCAAACGAGGACTAATTAACGGAATTGGTTCAATATACAAATATCTTTTTCGTACTCTTGATCAGGACGATAAAGACGAATTAGAAGAAAAACTTGCGTAGAAGCAAAAGACCTAAGTTACGTAATAGACACTATTAACAAAGGTTTAGAAGTATTAAACAACCTCAAGCAAGAAAAGGAAAAATCAGTAAAATTATAAGTTCTGATCTTTAATTTCGAGTATTTCACAGAATACATTGAAGACGTAGAAATGGCCATGCAGCTCACTAGACTAGTAATTTTTAACCCAAAACTTTTAAAACATAATCACTTAAGTCATGTTAATTCGTAAAAACTATTGACTGCAAAAACATCCACCAGGCTTAAACCAAATTCAAACGAGATATTTATCATTTCAAACATTCCTCAAGAAATAATAAAAACCCTATCTTTGAGATACTTCCCTATCCAGATGAAAATAAAAATATTTTGACAGAAAATTCATACGATGAATACTATTGTTCAATAAAAATACAAAAGAAATAGATGAAAATAAAAATTTTTTGAAAGAAAATTCGATAAATACTATTTAACAACAACACTTTGTTCAATAAAAATACAAAACAAATAGAAACTAACGAATGTATAATAAGCATTTTAAATCAAATCCCAACCACTTCTAAACACACTAAGACATATAAGTATTTTCAAACTAATTACATTAAACCAAACATAATTGTAACATGGAATTTACCAAAACTTAAAGTTAATCAAAATTGCGTAAACAACGACTTAATACTAATGCCTTACAACTAAACGAAATATGAATAATAAATTTATTGATTGACCATATCCAAAGCATTTATGTAACAAACAATATCACCAGGCTAGAACCTATTTCCTTTATCCAAACAAAAGAGATAATTTACGAACAAACGAAATACTATTTTTACTAATAGTAGAAATAGTAATAGTGTATTTCAAACTATTACATTAACCACTTTTATACTTACTATAATAAGTTATAGATTAAGTTCAAGGCAATGCCACAAGAATTAATAATTAAGCATTTTCGATCAAATAACAATCGTGATCCCACAGAAATAATCGAAACCCCAATTGTTGAAAAATTGAGTCCCAAATTATAAACAAAATTGATACTCCAATCTTTACAGCTGAGAAAAACCCCTCGCAATATCACAATGTATCCGCCTGAGGACAGGCTATTATCTACGTGTTGGGGGAGTAATATATCAGCCACTACATCCACGCACACCACTCAATTTCTCACTCCATTCACCCACATAACTTGACTTACTGCAACCGACACTAAACAAAAATTCTATAAACAAACGTCCCCAAAAAATCTTCCAAGCGTGAGAACGCTTTATAGGAAAAAATCAATAAGGCACTCAAAATCCAGATCCCTTGTCAGCAGATCAAAAGCTCCCAATACTAACATCAAAAGCTTTGTAACCGAACATTAATCATATCTGTATCATAATCATAATCACATTAATCATAAATAATCATAAGTTAGTTAAGATCGTCTTTGAGTCTCACCAATGCATATTTTGTTTAATTAATAAAAAAAAGAAGATTTATAAATGTATAGTCATATATCCAACGTCCATACCCAATAACTTATACATTTTTCGCCCCCTAAAATTTATAACTTTAAAGTAAACATCGGTTTTTTTTAAAAACACTTGGATAATTGCAATAACAATCGTCCCCATTCACCAATAAGATCCGTTTTTTTATAAAAACTTTCACACTTGCGATAACAATTGTCCCTCATAATTAAAACACAGGCCAATAAGATCCGTTTTATTCATAAACAATTGAACACTTGCAATAATAATTGTCATCCTAAAAATCAAAAGCGTAAGAACGCTAATTCAACATTAAAATTGGGGCCAATCAAATTAACCAACAGAATTATCTTCCGTGTGTTACATAGAATTAGTGTGTTACGTCAAGAACTTACGGGGAGTGCTCAAAAGACAACTGTGTCATAATAACAATTCAACTGCCGCCGTGTACAGACGTGTTTTTATACCCTTGCAAAAAGGGTATATTAATTGTGGACAGAATGTCTAATTAACGGGTATAATGACTGTGCCATATTTGATTAGGATCGGGCGACTATATCATATAGCTTCCATAGGAACAATCGGTGGTGAACAGTGACTTTGATCAATATCTTCGTTATTTCCTAAGCTGTTCTTTCGCAAATATTAGACCTTTTACACAAAAAACTTGCAAGGGTATGCAAACTTTGACGCGGTCAAAGTTAGCCCCGGCCCTCTGGTTTTATAAACACTTGGGCACTTGCAATAATTCAGCATTAAAATTCGGGCCAATCAAATCGCATCAATATCGATCACGCCACTGAAGGGCTCACAAATTTAGCCTATAAATATTACTATAACACATTTTTATACTTCAGTTTTTAAGTATTCATCCAACGAATAAAGTCCCCGTCGAACAAACAATATCTTTTTTTCCCCTTTGGAAAGACCAGATATTTAATTGGCGCAGTCGGTAGGATCGGTTAAAGTAAACTTGTCCGTGTGACACATAGAATTATTATCCGTGTGTTACATATTAGTGAATAATCACTATAAAACTTCGATCCGACATCAAGAATTTACGGAAACGGCCAAAAGTGTACAACAAAATATTTACGCCAACTGTGCGCGTAAATATCAACTGTGTGTTACAACCGTAAACTTCAATTGTGGAACAAAAACGCCAACTTGTGTGCGAACAAAACAAAACACCACTAAAAAACAAGAATGGCCGTAGAACTCACCGAAGCCCACCTCAATCAAGCACTGTCTTCGTTAAGACAGGTGGCAAACAATGATGGAGCACCAGAGAATCTGACATCATTCATAAGTAGGAGGATTTCATCATGCACTTATATCCAACCCATGATATAAGGCAACATAATATATTGCTCTGCGCAATCGAGATTCAAGCCAACACCTGGCCGGAACTAAGGTCATTCCTCCTCAATGCATTGAAGACGCAGACCGGATGTGAGGAACTTCTTCGACGCCTCTACACCTCTTATACAGACACTATTAACAAAGGTTTACAAGTATTAAAAAACCTCAAGGAAGAAAAGCAAAACTCAGTAAACTTATAAGTTCTAATCTTCAATTTTGAGCAAATTCGAATGCGATATTTATCATTTCAAACATTCCTCAAGAAATAATATAAATCCTATCTTTGAAATACTTCCTTATCCAGATGAAAATAAAAATAATGACAGTAAATTCAAACGAGATATTTATCATTTCAAACATTCCTCAAGAAATAATAAAAACCCCTATCTTTAAGATACTTCCTTATCCAGCTGAAAATAAAAATATTTTGACAGAAAATTTAATAAGATAAATACTATTTAAACAACAATACTTTGTTCAATAAAAATACAAAACTAACGAATGTATAATAAGTATTTTAAATCAAATCCCAAACACTTGTAAACACACTAAGCCATATAAGAATTTTCAAACTAATTACATTGAACCAAACATAACTGTAACATGGAATTTACCAAAATCTAATAATAGCAGATAATAAATGAAATATCAATAATAAATTCATTGCTTGACTATAACCAAAGCATTTATGTAACAAACAATATCACCAGGCTAGAACCTATTTCCTTTATCCAAAAAAAATTAACGAACACACTAAATATTTATACTTACTATAACAAATTTGATTACATACTTAATCTATAGTTCTTATTTATTTATTTATTCTTATTTATTTATTTATTTACGTCAACTAACACAGCAGTCGACGAAAAAGCTTAAGCTAAAGACAGATAGTAATTAATTGAAAAAGATAGCTTAGCTATATACACAACTAAACATCCCCGACCCGGTGGAGGTGTTTTATTTGCATAAGGTGCCAGCTATGCCCCGAGGGCCAATGTGGTCAGGGATGAGTTGCAGCCAATCCAAGTCCAGAATATTATCATTGATTTCGCTATAGATGATTAAAAAGTATAGCGCGAAGAGAAGTGACAGAAAGATAAGGAGAAATTAGGTGAGAAAGGTTGTTAAAAGATTTGCAAAGAACACGAAGAGAGTACTTAGTCAGACATCTACTAAGGTGAATAGGAAAAAAGTTTCTGGTCTGACGTGAGGGAACACAAAAATATAGCGTATCTAGTAAATTAGTAGAAATGACTTCGCCGTTGACTAGTTTATGGAGAAACAGAATGCCAAAAACGAGCCTACGGTTGTAAAGTGAAGGAAGATGAATAAGAAGAAGTCTGCTAGAATAAGAAGGTAGGCGAAGACTCGGGTCCCAATTAAGACCGCGTAACGCAAACTTAAGGAATTGCTTCTGTACCGATTCAATACTACGCTGGTGAACATCATATTGCGGATTCCACACTGGCGAGCAATATTCTAGAGTAGGGCGAACTAACGAGTGTATAAAACCTTTGTTACATAGGGATCATCAAATTCTTTGGCCCAACGTTTAATGAAGCCAAGAAGGCTGCATGCTCTATTGACAATAGAAGAGCCAATAGATCCAAAAAAGAGGAGTTAAGCCAAGTTTCAGAGAAAGCTAATATGTCAGCCGAAAAAAGGTTTGGCTATCACAGAACAGGTTCGAGAGCTTGGTAAGAAGTCCTCTTACATTTTGAAATGAATGCAAAGACTAGACGTTATTAGTTTTTTGAAGCAGAAGATAAATTAGGAAGGTGGACAGGCAACGGACGGGAGCGCTTATTGGGCGTAAACTCGTGTACAACTAGGCCCTCTGGCCAGAAATTAGTGTCAACCATAGCTGAGAAAAACTCATTAGGTACTGTAATTTTAAAAGAGGAGATTTCGCGAGGCCTAGAAAACTTTTGAATTAAAACTTTAGCAGGGCATATATTACTAATGTAAGCTGCCACAGACGACTCAGAAGTATCAGGAGCAAGCCTAGAGATAAATATTTGTTTACGATAAGGCTTAGTGGAGGCGGAGCAGCATTGGGATCCGCAAGTGATTGAGAGCTAGCATGATCCTGTGATTGATCAGAGTTCCCGTGAGAGATAGAATGAGGTACACCAGGGCTTTGTAATGGGGTACTGCTGGGCGACTGCTTGCGAGGCAACTCAAGGGTACATTTCTTGGGCGACTTCTCAGAAGGTGGAACAAATTTGAATTGCGACAATAAATGTACGCTAGAGTCACACTCGTTAGACAGCTGTTTGGCCAGTTTGTTTAAAGAAAGAAACTTTAAAGGAATCCCTATACATACGGCTAAAATCAAGCTGCTGGCTGGCACAAGATCGGCAAGTCCAGGGCATTAAGCCAAGCTCAGGCTTTGACACAGACAAACCAGAAAATTGTCGTAGTCGCGGCCATTGAGGCCAGCACATTTTAAGTGAATAAGATTATCGCAAAGCCAACAAGATATTGCTCTATACTGATCATCAAAACGATCAGAATGCTTGCAAGTAGGTAGACAACAAGCCATTATAATCCAAAGAAAACACAAAGCAAAAAAAAAAAAAAAAAAATAAATAAATTTATATATATAAGAATAAATAGAAAAATTTAAATACACAGCACAAAGATATAATTATCGATAAGAAATCAATAATTACAAATAAAACAAAGAGAACAGCTAGAGTGCATAGCACAAGAGAGAGTGCAAGAACAGTTATAAGCCGAGCTTTGAGAGGCGGCTTACAAAAGTGATTACGCGGGAGAGAAGCTGAGCACAAGCACAAAGCAAATAGAACAACAAAGCTACTAGAACTGCAGAAGCAATGACGAGAGAGAAAAAATAAAAAGAAAAACATTAAATGCACCAAACACTAATCCCGAAACAGAAAAACTGTTTAAACTATTTAATTTGGCGAATTATGGGTGTCAAGCGAACAACACCAGTGAAAGCGTAAAAAACTAAGCACTAAGTTTCGATCAAATAACAATCGTGATCCCACAGAAATAATCGAAACCCCAATTGTTGAAAAATTGAGTCCCAAATTATAAACAAAATTGATACTCCAATCTTTACAGCTGAGAAAAACCCCTCGCTTTATCACAATGTATCCGCCTGAGGACAGGCTATTATCTACGTGTTGGGGGAGTAATATATCCGCCACTCCATCCACCCACACCACTCAATTTCTCACTCCATTCACCCACATAACTTGACTTACTGCAACCGACACTAAACAAAAATTCTATAAACAAACGTCCCCAAAAAATCTTCCAAGCGTGAGAACGCTTTATAGGCAAAAATCAATAAGGCACTCAAAATCCAGATCCCTTGTCAGCAGATCAAAAGCTCCCAATACTAACATCAAAAGCTTTGTAACCCAACTTTAATCATATCTGTATGAATAATCATAATTTAGTTAAGATCGTCTTTGAGTCTCACCAATGCATATTTTGTTTAATTAATAAAAGAAGAAGATTTATAAATGTATAGTCATATATCCAACGTCAATACCCAATAACTTATAAATTTTTCACCCCCTAAAATGATTACTCTAAAGTAAACATCCGTTTTTTTATAAACACTTGGGCACTTGCAGTAACAATTGTCCCCCTCAAAATCAAAATGGGTGAACGCTAACTCATAATTAAAAACAATAAGATCAGTTTTATTTATAAAGAATTTAACACTTGCAATAATTCAGCATTAAAATTCGGGCCAATCAAATCGAATCAATATTGATCACGCCACTGAAGGGCTCACAAATTTAGCCTATAAATATTACTATAAGACATTTTTGTACTTCAGTATTTAAGTATTCATCCAACAAACAATATCTTTTTTTGGGAAAGATATTTAATTGACGCAGTCGGTACGATCGGTTAAAGTGAACTTGTCCGTGTGACACATAGAATTATTATCCGTGTGTTACATAGAATTAGTGAATAATCACTATAAAACTCCGATCCGACATCAAGAACTTACGGAACCCTCAGAAGGTACAACAGTGAAAAATATTTACGCCAACTGTGCGCGTAAATATCAACTGTGTGTTACAACCGTAAACTCCAATTGTGGAACAAAACGCCAACTTGTGAGCGAACAAAACAAAACACCACTAAAAAACAAAAATGGACGTAGAGCTCACCGAAGCCCACCTCAATCAAGCACTGTCTTCGTTAAGACAGGTGGCGAACTATAATGGAGCACCAGAGAATCTGACATCATTCATAAGTAGGAGATTTCATCATGCACTTATATCCAACCATGATATAAGGCAACATAATATATTGCTCTGCGCAATCGAGATTCAAGCCAACACCTGGCCGGAACTAAGATCATTCCTCCTCAATGCATTGAAGACGCAGACGGATGAGGAACTTCTTCGACGCCTCTACACCTCTTATACAGACACTATTAACAAAGGTTACAAGTATTAAAAACTCAAGGAAGAAAAGCAAACTCAGTAAACTTATAAGTTCTAATCTTCAATTTGAGCAAATTCGAATGCGATATTTATCATTTCAAACATTCCTCAAGAAATAATATAAATCCTATCTTTGAAATACTTCCTTATCCAGATGAAAATAAAAATAATGACAGTAAATTCAAACGAGATATTTATCATTTCAAACATTCCTCAAGAAATAATAAAAACCCCTATCTTTAAGATACTTCCTTATCCAGCTGAAAATAAAAATATTTTGACAGAAAATTTAATAAGATAAATACTATTTAAACAACAATACTTTGTTCAATAAAAATACAAAACTAACGAATGTATAATAAGTATTTTAAATCAAATCCCAAACACTTGTAAACACACTAAGCCATATAAGAATTTTCAAACTAATTACATTGAACCAAACATAACTGTAACATGGAATTTACCAAAATCTAATAATAGCAGATAATAAATGAAATATCAATAATAAATTCATTGCTTGACTATAACCAAAGCATTTATGTAACAAACAATATCACCAGGCTAGAACCTATTTCCTTTATCCAAAAAAAAATTAACGAACACACTAAATATTTATACTTACTATAACAAATTTGATTACATACTTAATCTATAGTTCTTATTTATTTATTTATTCTTATTTATTTATTTATTTACGTCACTAACACAGCAGTCGACGAAAAAGCTTAAGCTAAAGACAGATAGTAATTAATTGAAAAGATAGCTTAGCTATATACACAACTAAACATCCCGACCCGGTGGAGGTGTTTTATTTGCATAAGTGCCAGCTATGCCCGAGGCCAATGTGGTCAGGATGAGTTGCAGCCAATCCAAGTCCAGAATATTATCATTGATTTCGCTATAGATGATTAAAAAGTATAGCGGAAGAAAGTGACAGAAAGATAAGGAGAAATTAGGTGAGAAAGGTTGTTAAAAGATTTGCAAAGAACACGAAGAGAGTACTTAGTCAGACATCTACTAAGGTGAATAGGAAAAAGTTTCTGGTCTGACGTGAGGAACACAAAAATTAGGATAGATTTCATCATGCACTTATATCCAAACCATGATATAAGGCAACATAACATATTGCTCAGCGCAATCGAGATGCAGCTCACTGGAAAGGCACAACGGCTCTCGCAAATTGGACAAGCCAACACCTGGTCGGAACTAAGATCATTACTCCTCAATGAATTGAACACGCAGACCGCAAGTGAGGAACTTCTTCGACGCCTCTACAACACCTCTTATACAGAAAACCTTCGTAAGTTTGTAACAGAATTAGAAGACAAATCCTATATTATCACAAACTAAGTCTGGAGAACGATGCAAATAACACTACTCTTTATACAAATGCTTTGAATAACACTATAAAAGATATATAAAACAATAAATTACCCGATAGATTATTTATGACGTTAGCTAGATATGATATAACCACAGTTAGCAAGCTGAAACATATAGCTCAAAGAGAAGTTTTATACGAGGATAGTATAACAGAAATCAGAAAATCAAATCAAAGCCAAACTCAAAACAAAACCAGAGGGCCGGGGCTAACTTTGACCGCGTCAAAGTTTGTATACCCTTGCAAGTTTTTTGTGTAAAAGGTCTAATGTTTGCGAAAGAACGGCTTAGGAAATAACGAACATATTGATCAAAGTCACTGTTCACCACCGATTGTTCCTATGGGAGCTATATGATATAGTCGCCCGATCTTAATCAAATTTTGCACAGTCATTAATAGTTATGCTAAACTGAGAAATATAAATTTTTATGACAATTGCTTCAAAAGTAACGAAGTAATTGACAAAAGTTACTGTTTTCGAAAGATCGTTCCTATGGGAGCTATATGATATAGTCACCCAATCTTGATCAAATTTGGCATAGTCGTTTATATGTGTAATTAACTCACCAATATTAAATTTCACGACATAGCTCAAAAAATAACGAAGTTATTAAGAAAAGTCACTGTTCGTGACTTTGGCGTTTGTATGGGAGCTATATGATATAGTGATCCGATCCGGCATGATGAATCCGAGATATACAACGACTGCAGTATGTACAAGCTTACATGCAAAATTTCAGCTCTGTAGCTCTTACGGTCTAGGAGGAGTTTGCGTTGATCCAGACGGACGAACGGACGGACGGACGGACGGACGGACATGGCTATTTGAACTCGTCTCGTCGTGCTGTCCACAGGCCACACACTACAAATCAAAATTTAAAAAGAAATATCACAGAAGCTAACATCGGCTATTCCGAAGTTTATATACCCTTGCAGTCCTTGGTAATAATAATTTTACCTGTTCAAAATTTGTTTTCTGCAACTCATTTCATCAATATACAAACAAAACAATTTTACTCTCTATTTTACAATTTGTTCTTCTTCTTCCCGCATTCCCAAAGCAAAGCAACGCACGCATACACATACAGTTGATGTAGCGTTGCGTCTGTGTGTGTATGCATGTACTCTGTTGATGTCGAAAGGCGTAGTAGACGATTATTATATTGATTGTAACTTGTGATATATTTATCCGATCACATTCAAATATTATCACATACGTAAATTTCATAGCGTTACTCCAAAATTTTTTATGATAATGTTTCTTCTAGACCTACATGATATAGTGGTCCGATCCTGATGGTTTTCATACTTTATTTTTCCCGGGTAATAAAAAGACCCGAAAAAAAATTTCAGCCCGATAGCTCTTAAGACGGCTTAGTAAAACGCATACGCACAGACGGGCCGACAGACGGACATGGCTATATCACCTCAGCTTCTCATGCTGATCAAGAATATATGTGGGGTTGGGTTGGTAACGCCGAATGGCCAGACCACCCCAAAACAGCTGTTTAACGACGGTGTGGCAAGCGATCCATATGAGACGAGGTGGCAAGCGACCCACGAAAACGACGATGTGGCAATGCTGCTACGAGAAGACGAAGAAGAACTTTTTATATAAAAGACGAAAGACGGGTATTAAAAGAAGTGTTAAAGACGAAGACGTGTAAAAACCTAAAGACGAAACAATTACCATTCAATTCAAACATTTTATAGTTACTAAAACCTAATTATAATTTAAAATAAAACCTATTTCCATATAACTAAATATAAATCAAACGGGACTACTTATTTCTACGGAATCGGAACCTAGTCCCACATATATATACTTTATAAGGGTCGGAAACGTCTCCTTCTGTGCGTTACAAACATCTGATTAATTTTATAATACCCGTGCAAGGGTATAAAAAGAAAGTTAATAAAAGCAAATACGACAATTGATTAATTACAGGTCAACAAATCAAGATGACTTTTTTGTGCATTATGCTATTCGCTAAACGCTAATAGACATTACATATAACAATTTAAAGCAACAAGCACAGGAATATATAGACGTAATCCATATTCAATACTTAACAGAAAAACTAGGACTAATTAACGGAATTGCTTCAATATACAAATATCTTTTTCGTACTCTTGATCAAAACGATAAAGACGAATTAGAAGAAGAGATTAAGAGATTAAGAGAGATTAAGAGAAGAGATTAAGTTACCTAATAGACACTATTAACAAAGCTTTAGAAGTATTAAACAACCTCAAGGAAGAAAAGGAAAAATCAGAAAAATTATAAGTTCTAATCTTTAATATTGAATATTTCACAGAATACATTGAAGACATAGAAATGGGCATGCAGCTCACTAGACTAGGAATTTTCAACCCAAAACTTTTAAAACATAATCACTTAAGTCATGTTAATTCGGAAAAACTATTGAATACAAAAACATCCACCTGGCTTAAACCAAATTCAAACGAGATATTAATCATTTCAATCATTCCTCAAGAAATAATAAAAACCCTATCTTTGAGAAACTTCCTTATCCAGATGAAAATAAAACCACAGGGACGGGGCTAACTTCGAGCGCGTCAAAGTTGTATACCCTTGCAACATTTTTGGTAACTCTTTCCTTACCTATAGCCATCAAAGTGGAAAAACGTTTAAGCTAAAAAGGCTAATGTTTCCGAAAGAACGGCCTACAATCTTAGCATAGGTAATAATGAAGATGTGGATCAAAGTCACTGTTTTCGACCGATTGTTCCTATGGTAGCTATACGAAATAGTTACCTGATCCTTATCAAATTTGGCACAGCCATTGACAGATATATTAAACTAACAAATGTTTACTTTGAAAGTAATCGCGTCAAAAGTAACGAAGTTATTGATAAAAGTCACTGTTGACGCCGAAATCCGCTAACTGCCCAGCAGACGCAGTCACCAATGGCTTAACCCATATCACTCATTCTCTATCATTTTCATACTTATACTTAAGCGCCACAGCCTACGTGCTGGGAAATTAACCGTTTACTTACCGTAAACCACTAAATGAACCGAAAAAGTTAATTCAACTCAACTCGACGGGTCAACCCACGGTTCTACACGCCAATCATATAGAGGTTAACCTCGATGATTGCATAACCAATCACTAAATTGTGATACATAACCTCAACGGTCAACCGTTTACGACCTACCTAGGTCACGTAACAAATCAACTTCGCTTAACAGTATAAACTCATGTGTAAACCATGGCAACAAAAAACTTATCAAGTGGAATATATCATTGCAAGAAATGCATGCAGGAAGACAATGACCGCATGCAATGAAATCGATGCTGTTCCTGGTATCATTTCGACTGCGTTGGAGTAATAGACGAGAAATTGAGAACAGCTGGAACTGGGACTTGTCAACGTGTCAACGGAAGTCATCACAACCATATTGAGCAACGTCCTGCAGAACCTCGGAAATACCACACGAGCAGGCAAACCTCAGGCTACTTCGTCACCAGCAAAACCAACGGGGCCGCTACCAGAACCGGATGGGGACTTTGGACTATGCCCGCCAAAAATATTCCCGGACACAGCTAGGACGGCTGTTCCTATTTTTACTTCTGCCAAACAAAAAGCGATGGTCACACGAGGCACCGCAGCTGCCGTTCCTAACATCAAACAACACGCGTGCTACGACACGCGAACAACCGCACCTAAGTGCTACGCCGATGGCGCCCTGGAATTTCACAAATACTCGAAACAGGGCTACATCGTACTATCCAGAAAGTAAAGTGCGAATGGACGTAGATCTAAACACAGCAATACCAAGCGCGGCACAACTTGCAGCCCGTCAAGCGATACCGAAAGAGCTTCCAACATTTGATGGCATCCTCAGCACTGGCCTCATTCTACAGTAGTTTTCAGACAAGTACGGAAATCGCCGGGTATACGAATGCAGAAAATCTTATGCGGCTGCAAGCTAGCCTAAAGGGAAAAGCACGTGAGTTAGTTCAATTCAAACTCCTTTTACCAGCAATGGTCCCTGAAATCATACAAACATTACGTATGTGTTTCGGTCGGTTAGAGCATATTTTGCACAACTTACTGGAATAAACGCGGCAAACTAGGAAACTATACATTTTATTTCAGAGATATTGAAGAAATAGAAGAAGAACATAACATATAATGTTTGGACCCACCTACAGAGAGGGACCCAGACACAAATTTTGCGATTGAAAATGAATTAATAGAAAGCAATGAGTATAGACTCGACCATTTAAGCAACCAGCTGCCGATGTTGCAATGAACAATAAGACCGACAGCAATCTTTTGATTCATGCTGCTGCAATGGCAGCCAGAAAATCAAAGGAAAGTGACACTGCATTTGTGCTTAAAAATTTTAGCAATTCTGAATGTGATGCTACTGAAGCTAAAAGAAAATTCGGTATTGCAGAACCAATACCTTTAAAAATAAATGAAGCTTTGGTATTCTTGCTGGAAAACTCGACAAACAAACGATTATACAGTGAAATTCGTCAAATAAGCAAACAGCATAATTGTGACATACCTATGACACAAATTCTTTTAAACCAAACCCTCGGCAAACCCTTCAATATGGAATAAGTCCACTTCACGCTTGGATACGCATTTTTGAATTGCTGCTCAAAATATCATACAGATTGGGGTTTAAAAAATGGCAAATAAGAAACGAAAAAGACAAATTAGAAGTGATTGAAATAAAAAAACATACACAAAGAAGCTTGCGAGAAGAAATGGGTTTGCATGTAGATAAGCCAAAGCCGAATGGAAGTGGAAACACGAACGATGGCAATACTGCGAGAAAAGCATTTTTAAATACGAAGTTGTTTGCATCAATTTTTAAACTCGACTTGGAGTTATTTTAGAGTCTGCATACTATTCTAATAGCTATTAACTGCGAATTTGCAATCGCCGCTTTAAAATTTCAAAATTTCTCAGATAAAACTATTAGATCATACATGTTGCATTATTCATGGTATCCTATGTCACCAACTCTCCATAAAATTTTAGTTCATGGATCACAAATAATAACTGCATCACCGGCATTGGGGTGTCTTGGAGAAAACGCGTCTGAAGCGAAAAACAAATTTTACAAGCGTGATCGGCTACGGCACGCTCGACACAATTCGCGGGTAAATAATAAGATTTATGGACACTTCAGATCCCCTCAGATTGAACTTTTAGAAACACAGCATTATAATTTTCCAATAAATGTTCAGTCTTTAAGTAATAATTACAGTTTTTCTAGCGGACGTTGACAATACTATGCGCAGTACGTGCAAGTGGCCTCTACGACACCAGGACAAAGCCTGTTACGCGCGAGCCCAAGCAGATAACTGACCACCTCCCACCCGACCGACCGAGGGGTGCAGCCGTATAGCGCACGGAACGAATCGCCTGGACAAATACCCAATAGAAAAAAAACAGACAAACAAATAATACTATAGCTATCTATTAACTGAATGGGATAGGATAGATTTTTTAAGCATATTAATAGAAAATTTTGAGCCGATTACAGGGAATAGAAGGTTGTAATCATGGTACCGACAGATCTACCTGAGTTAATAACTCAGGCTAGTCGATATCACCAATTAGGAGCTTGTGCATAAAAATAACACCAAGCATAATTCTACGGTTAGTTAGAGAAGGAAGGTTAATCAAGAGAAGTCTACTAGAATAGGAAGGCAAATTGACATTGCGATCCCAATGAAACCCAGGACACTCATGACCTTTGTGGAAATATGGGTGTTAAAATTTAACTTATGGTCCATAAGTACGCCCATTCGTATTATTTAGACGTTCTAAAGGACTATTGTTTAGAAAATAAGTGACCAGTTGAGGAGAATTACGAAAAAAAGTCATTACCTTACATTTGGTAGTGTTAAGATTTAGTAGATTAAACTGACACCAGGATTGAAAGTTTTTAAGATCAGCTTGTAGCCGACTAAATGAATCTGGCTCGGTCTTGGACAAGAAGTCAGATTATGCCAATGGCATTTCCTTCCAATCTGGAGTCAGATAGGCATAGGTCTTGGCAATGGCCGCATAAGTGGCCTTGGCAAAGTTACTTAAAGTGCCGGTGGAGCCACGAGCCGATGTATAACAATCTTCAATACCAGCCATGGTCAACAGCTTCTTGGGAACGGGAGCCGAGACAATGCCAGTACCGCGGGGAGCGGGAATACGGCGCACGGAGACGGAACCACACTTGCCAGTGACTTTGCAGGGCACGGTATGGGGTTTACCAATCTTGATACCCCAGTAACCACGATGCACAGGCACAACAGACAATTTGGCCAAGATAATGGCACCCCGAATGGCGGTGGCAACTTTGTTGCTGCACTTAACACCCAAGCCAATATGTCCGTTGTTATCACCAATGGCCACAAAAGCCTTGAAACGAGTACGCTGACCAGCACGAGTCTGCTTCTGCACAGGCATAATCTTCAAAACTTCAATGCGCAGAGATGAGACCAAGAAGAAATCGGTGATCTCAAACTCTTTGATGGGCAACGAGTAAAGATAAATCTCCTCGAAAAACTTGATCTTGGCATCACCAAACGGCCCAATTTGGTAACTGGGGCCCATTCCTTGGAATCCTCCATGCCACCACGTCCACGGGCGCCACGTCCGCGACCACGACCCCGTCCTCCACGGCCACCACGAGAGCCAAAACCACCTCGGAACCCACCACGGGCTGGAGCAGCGTCCGCCATTTTTGTAGGTTTATTAACTGTATGGGGGAAAGACAAAAAACCAAATGATGACTCCGACTCAGAAATAGATGATATAAATCCATATGCGTTTGAATTAGATGGCAATTCAGCCCAGTGTGCATTGCAAAATTTATGTGTCAGACGTTACTGACAAAAATGAGCAAGAGAAAATTGTAACAACTGAACACAATAACGCACATCGCGTTACAGAGGAGAATGTTAAACAAGTCCTTCGTGACTATTTTCCTAATATGTATAAATTGGAAAAAGGAAATTGTCACAAATTGATTTGAACCAAAGCAAAATACGATAGGCATCCGCAAAAACAGAAGCTTGGAGCCTCGCCAATTCCCTCATATGCTGGCGGAATACTGCATATTGACATCTTCTCACCTCCATAGACAAATTTTCTAAGTTCGCCATCGTGCAACCAATTTAATCGCGAACGGTAATAGATCTAAAAATGACCATTATTCAAATAATTAATTTTTTTCCTGCAACAAAAACAATATACTGCGACAACGAAGCAGCTTTTAATTCGGAAACAATAGTATCATTGTTAAAAAACAAATACAATATAAACATAAATTGTTCGTGAAGATAAAAAAAAAATTATCTCAACTGTGTCTTGCACAACGAGCCAGAGACGTGGAAAAGTTGTTAGAGTATGTGGTTGGCTCACAATTCAAGTATACATTTAATTTTTATACCCTTGCAAAAAGGGTATATTAATTTTGGTCAGAAGTGTGCAACGCATAGAAGGAAGCATCTCCGACCATATAAAGTATATATATTCTTGATCAGCATGACGAGACGAATTCAAATAGCCATGTCCGTCCGTCCGTCCGTCCGTCCGTCTGGATCAACGCAAACTCCTCCTAGACCGTAAGAGCTACAGAGCTGAAATTTTGCATGTAGGCTTGTATATACTGCAGGCGTTGTATATCTCGGATTCAGCCGGATCGGATCACTATATCATATAGCTCCCATACAAACGGCAAAGTCGCGAACAGTGACTTTTCTCAATAACTTCATTATTTTCTGAGCTATTGTCGTGAAATTTAATATTGGTGAGTTAATTACACATATTAACTACTATGCCAAATTTGATCAAGATCGGGTGACTATATCATATAGCTCCCATAGGAACGATCTTTCGAAAACAGTGACTTTTGTGAATAACTTCGTTACTTTTGACGCGATTGCTTTCAAATTAAACATTTGTTAGTTTAATATATCTGTTAATGACTGTGCCGAATTTGATAAAGATCGGGTGACTATATCATATAGCTCCCATAGGAACGATTGGTGGAAAAGAGTGACTTTGATCAATATCTTCGTTATTTCCTATGCTAAGATTGCAGGCCGTTTTTTCGCAAACTTTACCCTTTTTAGATAAAACGTTTTTCCATTTTGATGGCTATAGGTAAGGAAAGAGTTACCAAAAAAGTTGCAAGGGTATACAAACTTTGACGCGGTCGAAGTTAGCCCCGGCCCTCTGGTTTTTATTGTTTTAAAAGAAGAAAAATTCTCCACCTGCTTATGGAGCTTATATTTAAAATTATTAAATAAGTTATGGCTTGCCCATTGCGTTTCTTTGCTATTTGGCGGTCCTCCTCCCTTGTTAGGGTAGCTAGTAAATCTACTTCCAGTCTCCTCTGCTGGAGTAGCCTACGCACCTGGCCGCCTCGTTTGGTTTGTTTCTTTGAGTGTGTAGGTTTTGAGTTAGGAGCCCGGTACTCAGCTATTGTGAGTGGGCGCGGTCCATCGTTGGGATACAGCTCTAACGCTTCTTCCAGCGTTGGTGCGTCCCTTTGCTCGATAGGAGCAGATTCAAAAGATTCAAATCAACAGAGCACATGCACACACACAGACACAACGCTACATGAACTGTAGGTGTATGCGTGCCGTACTTTGCTGATGGAATGATGGAAGAAGAAGAAAAACTTGTAGTAAACAGAGAAATAATGTTTTGTTTGTGTATTGATGAATTGAGTTGCAGGGAAATAAATTTATAAATTTTAAAAAAAGAATGCCAAGGACTGCAAGGGTATATAAACCTCGGCATAGCCGAAGATAGCTTCTTTGATATTTATAAATTTTTGCCACTCCCCAAAGTTTGAAAAAATTCGATTATTTCCTGTCATTTTATACCTTATCCCACAAATTTGACACACATTAATTTGAATCATGAAATATAAACAATTTTTAACAAGTGTCACCTCCTAGAATTTTAGAGTTAATTCATATACTCAACAATTATTTACATAAAATCAGATCATATTTTAATTTAACGAATGAAGTTTGGGCTATTTTCCCTCTTTCTGGAATTCCTTTTCATTTTTGGTCCATCGAGTCGGATGTATCATATTTTGTCCTTCGATGAAAAGAAACTGTAGTATGTATGTATTATCTAACAGGGGCAAAATCGTATATTGGCAACAGAAACTGTTATAATGCATGCCTAAAATAATCAATAATAATAGTGCAACTTTATTTAACATTCAACTCAGAAATAAGTCTTATTTTTGAGTTTCAAAATAACAAGGAAAATTTGCTAAATGGGTGAACTAATTATTAGTATATTACACATTCATAAATTTTAGAGTATCAATCTCGCGCAATATAGTTGTTGAGTTGACAAGCCAATTGTTTACCTTTGAAATTAAATTTAAATTGACAAATTTAATACAACATTAAACAAGGCCAACTTACGTAATATTATATAACTATTAGAGGGCTGCATGAATGGAAGCAAAGTTAAAGTCAAATGAATCCATTCGAATTGAATTCAAATAAATGAGTGACAACTACACAATGAAATGAATGAGTGTGAGTTTGTACTTGTCATATCTCGCAAAATACGTAACTCTGTTTAATGAAAGGCAATGAATTGAGTGTCAAAACATCGAATTGTACTAAGGCACTCGAATCATTAGAATTATTCGAATTGACTCATTTTTATTGGGATGTTTAAAAGCAACAAAAACGAAACACACATTTATCAAAAATGTGTGGAAAATAATGGCGAAATGGGGGCTATTAAAATTAAAATATGCTATACACCAAAAACTTAAGGACACAGTTTTGGATTTGACAATTTGGGACAAATTTTGTAAAATCTATTTTTTCTAAATTAGATTCCTAGTTGCCACGAACCGTGAAAACATAAATAAGGCTTTCTAATATATTATAAAAAAAAATTATATTCTTTAATCCATCATATACACAATGGATCTACTTTTTAATATACTTCACTATTTGGAAAAAAAATTCTTCTCTATCTCTGTAGGGGGTTTGAACCCGATAACAACAGTATTGTAGTCTGAGTAGGTCCCCACTGAGCCACTAACCCCTCTAGTTTTGTAGTACGGTAATCACATATAGTTAAAAAATATACAATACAAATAAATACAAAATACTAAAATCAGAATTGGAATTCGAATGCATTCGAATCATAGCAACTCATTGACTCACTTTCTAACTCATTCAATTCGTTTTGTTTCGTTTGAATGTTGTGCGACTGATTTTTACGTCGCACACTCATTTAGTTGAAGTCGATTTTCAAAGTCATTCAATTCATTTATTTGGTTTTGAATGTTGTTATCTCGAATTTTTGATGATGATTTTTGATTTTTCTATCATTCATGCAGCTCTCTAATAACTATTTATGCTGTTTTAGTGTGTGCAGTGTTGCTTTGTTTTCTTAATCAACTTTTAAGTTTGGAATTTCCAATCTATCCTGGAAGATGAGGTGGACCCAGTTCAATATCTTTTTGCACACCACCGCCACGCCCAAGGCGACCCAGTTGCAATCAGAGGGACAAGGCGAAGTCAATGCAACTGAACCTAAAAACAAGATGAGATCGCAGCTCAGCACATCAAACAAAATTCGGCTTTACAAGTCTAGCCGCATAAAAATTATAAAATATGGATTTAAAATCATAATACTTAACTATTTGCTGCTGTTCATGATTCTTCTTTTTCTTTTGTCGGGCCAATATCAGTACAGAGTCTAATTGGTTCATTATACCATGCATCCATATGGTTCAATGGTATGTTAAAGTCGTCAAAATGTATGTAACAGGCAGAAAGAAGCTTTTCCTTCCCCATAAAGTATATATATTCTTGATCAGTATCAACAGCCGAGTCGATCTAGCCATGGCCTTCTGTGCGTCCGTCTGCCCGTCTAGATCTCGGAGCCACCAAAGTTGGTATGTAGGCTCGTGTAGTATGTAAAGTGATCGAGTTCATTTAAAATTTTTTTTTTTTAATATTTTTTTTTTAAATATATGAAGGTGCATATAAAAATGTGCATACATATATGAACACGTTTAGCTGTATATTTATGTGAGTATGTTTATGTGAATATATTAATGAATACACATAAACATATTCAAGTGCAAACTTATGTTTTATTGCGTACATATCTTATTGTTTATACTTGCAATAAAGTGTTACAAGTTGAGCCATTTATGTTGAATGATTTTTGGTATGGATATACTACACCTCCCCTTTTTAGAAAATAGCGTAATATTATGGAGTTATTTATTAATTGCTACTAATGATAATTAATGATTGAATAATAGTAATATATGTATATTTGTTAGAAAAATTTTTTTATTTGTGTCTGGCCAGGCAAATATTCCTTCTCAAATTTTTTTTTTTTATTTATATAATAATTTATATAATTTTTTTTTTTTATTTATAATTTTTAATAAAATGAAGTAGTTATATTAGATGAATCCATAAAAAAATGTTATATATTTCTTTTCTTTTTTTTTTTGCAATTACTTTTGCAAATTTTTAATCTATCCTTATGTACTGTTTATATCTTATTTTTATTGTTCATAATTTTTATGTTGTTTTTAGATGTTTCTACAACTTCGAATGGTCCTAGATAGGCTGAGTCAAGCTTATGACCAGCTTCGTTTTTTAAGAAAACTTGATCTCCTATTTCTATTTTTAAATCTGCTGACTTATTGTCATAAAAATTTTTCTGGTTTTCCTTACGTTTTTCTAACATTATGTACTACTCTACTGTATGCTCGTTCTAATCTAAACTTAACTTCTTTAGCATAATCATCTACGTTATATAATGGTTCTATTCTATTTATGCTATTAAAATGCGTTGGTAAATTATTTTGTTTACCAAATACAAGTTCATAGGGACAGTATTTGTGTGTTACTGAATGGGTTGTATTAAAACAGTACTCAAAATATTGTAGCTACTGATATATATAATCGAATGTACTCATTGAATGTCCTATGACTTCTGTTTGTGGCGGGGCGGAAGGACCCGATATAGTAGCAAGTGGTTGGCGGGTGCCAATATCTTCAGGGTCTCGTACGTGAGTAGAATGATTAAAACGCGCGAAAAACTTCGTTTTAATTCTATGTTTGATTTATTTAATTCACAAGGTATACCGACACACACACGAAATGGTTCGGTTTTAAAAAGTGACAAATCGCAAAATAAAGCTAAAGGAGATGAACGGGTGTTCGGGTGAAAATCTCGATTCTGAATAATGGCGATGCCCATTGGAAAAAACCCAGTCACCCCTCCTGGTGTGACCGTAGATGCCGAGGATCAAAAAACCCTCCTCACTCTTCACTGATCTTCGCCGCTCACTGCTGTTCACCCGGTGGCGTGAACATACCGCCCCCCTTGCAACATGTTGCAATTGCCACCCTGGACATATAAAGGACGGGGGACGGCAACGTTCTGGAGCGCCTAGATCCCACAGGAGCCGGAGACGACCCATCCGAACACGGTGCTCTGGGCTGCGGGAGTACCGCTATGACCGGGCACACAGCCTGGTTGGATGACCTCCGGATAGAGGTCTGCCCCGAGTACCACGGACACCGACGCCGGCCGATAGAAATAGGGGTCGGCCAGGATCAGGGTGGCGAATTTCTCCCGAACCGGCGCCGCCACTTCCCGGATGGGAGTGCGGATGAGCAAGTCCTCTTCGACCCGGAATATAACGTTCCGTCGGAACGTCTCGTCGGACCTCGACTCGAGGACGGCCGTACAGGCTTGGTCGACCCCGACCTTGGTCACAGCTAACCCCAGGGACCGGGCAAAGGAGCGATTGATGCGGCTCTCAGCCGCACACGCATCGAGAAGGACGCGGGTCTCGAAGGATTTCGAGCCATTGCCCAACCGGAGAACTGCGGTTGGCAGGACAGTCGTCGTCCTGGCGTGGAGCAGGGAGGATAAAGAGATTTCGGGTGCGCCTTCTGGGGAAGCGGAGCGGTCGGACGATGATCGGGAACAGGGTTGTAGCGGGGGTGCAGCACGCCCGGAGGGGGGTGATTGGCTGCGCCGCCGGGCGGAGGCACGTTGTCTCGGCGTTTGGTCGGCCATGTGGAGCAGGGTATGGTGCCTTTGCCCGCATCGTCGACAACCATGGCGAGTCCGGCACGCGTCGGATGAATGCTCGTGTGCCAAGCAATTGGGACAATACTTGTTGATCAGCACCGCCCGGAGCCGCTTTTCCCCTCGGAGGTTCAGGAAGCGCTGACACTGCCGGAGTGCATGAACCCCCGACAGACCCGGCATCGGTACACGTTCGTGCCCTGCGGAGCAGCTCGTTTGCTGCGGTGGTGCGGCAGACGTGTGGGGGCCATGTCGCTATGAATGGGGGAGCTGAACGAACTGTAACGAAAGAAATTACGTAGGGGGGAGTGGATTAGTCTATGCGCGGGAACGAACAACATGCACGGAGACGAGGACATTCGGAGGGAACATAGAGGGATTGGGAGTCACGATACGGTTTTAGGCTCAGGACTCCTGCTGTCTTGCAACAGAATAAGCTTCGCTACGGGTCTTCGGATAGACCCACGCGCGGTGGTGACATCAGCCACTCGGACGAGACCGTCAGCCCCGGGCAGAGTGCGCTCAATTCGCCCTAAGCGCCACTCGTTGGAGGGGAGATGATCTTCGGACACGATCACGAGGTCGCCGGTCTGGATGCTGCGAGTCGGTGACTTCCACTTGTTCCGTTTGTGAAGCTCCTTGAGGTACTCACTCTTCCAGCGGCGGCAGAAAGCCTGCTGGATTGCCTTCAGTCGCTGCCATCGGTTGATCAGTGACATAGGCTCGACCAGAATTTCCGGTTCCGCAATGGATAAGAGCGGTCCTCCAATCAGGAAATGTCCCGGGCTTAGGGCCAGCAGGTCCTCTGGATCCTCGCTCATGGGAGAGATTGGCCTGGAGTTTAGGCACGCTTCGATCCTGCACAGGAGAGTGGAAAGTTCCTCGAAGGTGTATTTGACAGTGGACGAAGACTTGTAAAACAGGGTCTTAAAACTTTTGACCCCTGCTTCCCACAGTCCTCCCATATGGGGCGCGCTTGGCGGAATGAACTGCCAGGATAAAATGTGCTGGGGAAATGCCTTCATTATATCAAGCTTGGTGGCGTTCAGGAAATCTTGTTCGAGCGCCTTTGAGGCCCCTACGAAGGTTTTGCCATTGTCGGAGTAAATGCGCTGGGGGCATTGTCTCCGTGCGACAAACCGAGAGAAGGCTGCAAGAAATCTTTCAGTGGTGAGGTCGGAGGTAGCCTCGAGATGGATTGCCTTCGTGCTGAAACACACGAAGACGCAGACATAACCCTTAGTTATGAGACACGCACGCCCGGTGTAATTTTTGATCTCGAACGGCCCTGCGAAATCAATGCCCGTGTGGGTGAAGGGCCTGGAGTACGTGATCCGTTCTCGAGGGAGATCACCCATCATCTGGGTCTGTAGTCGTCGACGATGAACGATGCAGACTTTGCACCCCTTGAGGTGGGACTTCACCATGTTCTTGATCCGTGGGATCCAGAATTTGGTGCGCAGATACCGCACCATCAGTTGATTGCCGCCATGCAATGTGATGCGGTGGGCGAATTCGACAAGCAGGCGAGTGAAATGAGTACTATAGGGGAGGAGAATAGGGTGACGTTCATCATATCGGAGGGACTCGGCGGCCCGGAGTCGTCCGCAGGCGCGGAGTAACCCATGCTGATCGAGAAATGGATTCAGATTGAGTAGCGTGCTGGATGATGGCAGGGGTCGCCCTTCCCCCAGGGCCCGTATCTCCGCGAGGTATTCCCGACGCTGAGAGGTCCGAATCAAGGCGCGCTCGGCGGAGAGAAGTTCGTCATTGGTGAGGTGAACCGTGGAAGGCGTCGAAATCCTTTTGGTGGCGAAGCGTAGGATGTACGCGATGACTCGTAATGCCCTACCATAATCCGAGAAACGTTCGCTGACGTCCTCGAGTAGGGTGGTCGCGGTGGTGTGGCACTGGACTCGTTGCTCCAGCTGGGTGTCTGGGAGTTCGTTATGGGGAGTTGGCCAATACTCGGGGGCTCGCTGGAGCCAGTCCGGCCCATGCCACCAGAGTCTGCTGGCCGATAACTCGGCCGCGGAGACCCCACGGCTCGCCAGATCAGCGGGGTTGTCCTCGGAGCGCACATGTGACCAGCTTTGGCCACTGGTGCTTTTGGAGATGCTGGATACCCGATTGGCCACGAAGGTGGACCAACTGCACGGGGGTTTATTGAGCCAAGCCAACACGATGGTAGAGTCGGTCCAAAACTGTGAGGTTGCAGGTGGGATTGGGAGTTCAGGAACGATCGACGCCCAGAGATCGGCTAGTAAAACCGCTCCGCACAACTCCAGCCGAGGCAGTGAGACTGTTTTGACTGGAGCTACACGGGTCTTAGCCGTTAATAAATGGACGGCTACTTGATCGCCGCACCGAACCCGCACATATAGGGCTGCTCCATACGCTTTCTGTGACGCGTCACAGAAACCATGAAGCTCCCACGAGAGCTTATCGCTGGTGTTTAGCCAACGGGGAATGCGGAGTCGACTGAGGCCTGGGTAATCCTGCAGGAATTCGTGCCATTGCTGCAGCAGGAGAGGCGGCAGAACATCATCCCAGCCCAGTTCGGTAAGCCAGATTTGTTGCATGAATATCTTCGCTCGGATGACAAATGGGGCTAGCCAACCAGCGGGGTCAAAGAGTTTAGCGATATGGGACAGAACCTGCCTCTTGGTGATCGACTCCTTCAAGGGGGGGTCCGCTACGGTGAAGAAGAAGACGTCTTCGGCAGCTTGCCAGCGGATGCCCAAGGTTTTTGCAGTGCTCGCGTCTTCCAGCTCGAGAAAGTCCTCTCGCAGCAGGTGCTCTCTCGGAATGGCTTGAAGTACTTCCTTCTTATTGGAAGTCCACTTCCGAAGCGGGAAGCCCGCAGATTGGAGGGTCGCTTGAAGCTCTCGTATGGCGAGACGGGCGTCGGCTTCAGTGTGAGCGCCGGCAAGGACATCATCAACATACATGTAGTTCCGAAGGATTTCGCTCGCCTGAGGATACATCGCTTGCACGTCTTGTGCCAGTTGTAAAAGGACTCGGATCGCCAAGAATGGCGCGCAGTTAACCCCAAACGTGACAGTTTGTAACTCATAGTCCTGAATATTGCCGCAGCTGTTTCGGTAGAGGATTCGCTGAAAGGGGATATGCCTGGGGTCGACTCGGATTTGTCGATACATCTGCGTTATGTCGGCGTTGAAAACGAATTGAAAGAACCGCCATTTCAGTACCTGAAGCGTAAGGTCGGCCTGAAGAGTGGGGCCGGTGTGCAAGACATCGTTGAGGCTGACGCCTTGTGTGGAGGGGCTCGACGCGTTAAATACCACGCGTACCTTAGTGGTGGTACTATCGGGCTTAAACACCGCGTGATGGGAGAGATAGAAGTTTTTCCCACCTTGAGGCGGCGTCACCCGAATCATGTGACCCAATTCCTCGTACTCTTGAATAATGGCATCGTACTGCGTTTTTAGGACGGGATCCTTGAGAAGGCGTGCTTCATTCCGCAGGAATTGAGCCAGCGCGATCGGTCTTGAGTGGCCCAAGTCAACGCTATTCGGACCTTTGAAGGGTAGGGACACAACATATCGACCGTCCTTTCCTCTTTGGGTGGTCTCCTGGAAGTTCCGCTCGCAGAATACGTCATCCTCCTTTTCCGGTTTTGCGGGAAGGTCTTCCACCTCCCAAAACTTGGTGAGGAGTACATCAAGTTTTGCTTCTGGCCTAACTCGCGTCTGTGCCGCGAAAACTGATCGAGACACCGGAGGGTCAGGCATGATAGCTCCACACAGAACCCATCCAAAGATGGTTTCTAGCCCGACGAACTCACCAATATCCTTTTTGATCCGTTCTCCGAGGATGTGGGGAAACAGGTCAACACCGATAATCATGTCAATAGGCGCGGGCTTGTTGTAGTACGGGTCAGCCAGGGGGCGATCGAGGCACTGCGTCGGAACCGTATTCCTTAAGGAATGGAGCTGTTGGAATGGCCCCTGACAATTTGGATACGACCAGGGCGGAGACCTCGATCTTGTTCAGTCTGTTACACGGGGGAGACAGCAATAGCAGACACACCTTGTCGGCGCAGCCTCCATCACTCTGGCCCATGCCAGTAACCGCAGCGTCTACTGGGTAGAAGGGGGGCTGGACTATGCTGAAGACACGCTCGGAGAGAAAAGTTGAATCGGCCCCAGAGTCGATCAACGCCCGAATATGGTGATCCACACCACGATGGTGCAGCGTGACAATCGCAGTGCCTAAAAGGCCTCTGCCTGGGGTAGATGCAAAATAACTTTGAGCATTTGTGAGCTGGTTGCTCGTGGACGGACCCTCTGTGGCGCTGGATGGTGGGACTTGCGCAGTGGACGGCGAGGACACGGACACATCACGAGGATGCAACAGCGTATGATGACGTTCCTTGCAGGTATGGCAATTATGCGCACTGGAGCAGCCCTTCACTTGATGACCGCGGGCAAAACAGTTCAGACAAAGTCCCTGCTGTCTAATGGTTTCCAGCCGCCTGTGAACAGGCATATCAAGAAAACTAGGGCAGAGCCGTATAGGGTGATTCTCCCGTTGGCACAGCTTACAAGAAGCCGGTTTGAGCTGGGCTTTCGCGGGGAACGCTTGGACCTTCATCGTTGCAGAGGATTTGCGGGGGCCAAAGGGGATGGCTTGCACACTTGGACCCGACTTATGTTCTTCGGTGGCATCCAGGACACGATACCGATCGGTAAGAAATTGGTTCAAATCGGACCAATTTGAGACGACAGTCTTATTTGGCACTGATTGCTCCCACAGGAGGATTGTGGCCTTCGGCAATTTGCTAGTGCAGATGGCGATAAGTAGGACATCCCAATTCTCCGTACTAACACCCGAACGCTCAAGCGCGGTAAGACCCCTTGAAACGCAGTCTGCAGCTCTCGCAAGGATTTGCCCGACTCTTGTGCCACCGCGGGAATCTGAAGGAGTTGTCTGGCTTGAGTCATGACAAGCAGACGGCTATTTTCGTACCGTGCGGTGAGGTTCTCCCACGCGGCCTGGAAACCCTCATTCGTCAGGGGGGACTTAGCTACGATGGTTCTCGCTTCCCCTCGCGTCTTGGTGTTCAGGTGATAGAGCTTCTCCACTTGTGACAAGTACGGGTTGGCGATATAAATGGCGGCGAACAAATCGCGGAATGTGGGCCATGCTAGGCTGTCGCCATCAAATGTCTCCACCTCACACGGAGGAACTCTATGCCCCGCCGGCCTCGACGGAGCGGTGGGCTGACGCATAAGACTCGTCATCTGTGCCGAGAGCTGTTCGATGCGTTCTCCAAACAACGTCCCGCATCGCACATACGCCGCATAGGCGTATTCGTGCTTCGCCTTGATGCGGCTTATGTTTGCCAAGCTTTCCTCGTCGGTTTGGACTGTCAAGGCCTTGTGACAACGGGAGTGTTCCATCTCGACAGTTGACCACAGCGATTTGAGCTGCTCTAAGTGCATTTTAACGGAAAACAAGGGCACTTCAGAAGTTAGAGCTTCACTCTCCCGAGCTTCGAACAGAGTCAATGCGTCGCACGCCAGAATGAAATCGGAGAGGGACATTCTGGAGTGTTCTCTGCGCTGTTGTGATACGGATCGGGTGACGGGAGCGTCAGAACAGTGCGTCACAACAACGTGCGGGATCTGGGTCTGGGTTGAAAGCTTGGAACGACCTTTGTGTTCACTCGAGTCTTTAACCGAGAATCTGCGACCCTGAGGGAGGCTGGACGAAGACGGACGGGATCTTGGGGATTCGCTGCGGCTGCGAACAGACGAGAACTTGCGCGAAATATCCGTACGCTTCACGGTCGCCGGAGTTATCGGAGGCCGAACCTTCTCCGGAGTTGAAGAGGGAGACGAAAGACCGTTAGACTTCGGCGCAGTCTTGGACGGCTCCGTGGACATACTCAGGGGACGACCTTACCGTTGAACACCGAGTTTGTGGGTTTGAGAAAATGAGGAAAATTTGAGGAAATGAGAAGTGGACTGTATGAGGACGCAAGAGCTTTCTCACTGTGCACCGCAGGATTGCGGGAGAATTATCTCGCGTGCGGCTCGGAAACGGAGCCCTTTTAATGGGGATAGATGCGGAACAATATACGAACGCACGAGTGCGGATCAAAACTTGCACGTAGACAAGCTAAATGATTACAAAACAAGTTTGTATGGATTCGTAAGTAACGCTGGGAGTACGTATAAAACAGAACACGGAGGAAATATATAAATAAAGATGTATAGGATAAAAGAAAATACGTTTTTGTATAGATCTGGATCTGGATATATATATGTGCGCACAATACTGGTACTGGTATAGTGCTGGAAAAAATATATATGCATTTATTTATAAATATGGGCGGATATATATATGAGCGCAAAAGGCTGGCCGGAAAAAATATATTTATAATTTTTGAATATGAATGGATATATAAATATGGGCCCGATAGTGCTGGAAAAAATATATATGTATTTATTTATAAATATGGGCGGATATATATATGAGCGCAAAAGGCTGGCCGGAAAAAATATATTTATAATTTTTGAATATGAATGGATATATAAATATGGGCCCGATAGTGCTGGAAAAAATATATATGTATTTATTTATAAATATGGGCGGATATATATATGTGCGCAAAATACTGGCCGGAAAAAATATATTTATAATTTTTGAATATGAATTGATATATAAATATGGGCCCGATAGTACTGGAAAAATTATATATGTATTTATTTATAAATATGGGCAGATATATATATGTGCGCAAAATACTGGCCGGAAAAAATTATATATATATAATTTATGAATATGGACGGATATATAAATGTGGGCACGATAGTGCTGGAAAAATATATATGTATTTAGTTATAAATATGGGCGGATATATAATTAGGCGAAAAAAGGGAATCGGAAATAATGTGATTTGAACTTGGCGCGCTTGAGCCGCCTATCGATATCACGACTCGACTCACGTGTCACCACTACTCCGAAAACAGCTGTCGGCCGTTGTTTATATTTTGATGTTGTTGTTTAATTATGTTAATATTTTTTTTTTTTTTGTGGTTGTGCAAAAAAGGAGAAAACCAATAACAAAAGAACGGTTTTACACACCGCGAGTGTTGTGCGCGAAGGCAAACAAAACAAACGATCAATGCATGTGGATAAATGCTTGATCTATGTATGTACGTACATGCATAAGTACACAGGTGAGTATATAGATATATGTGCACACGCGTTGTTCACAACAAAAAAAAAATAACGTAAGTAATTGTCATTTAATTGGAGGTGGGGTGGTGTTAAATCAATGCGCGACACCGAAATGGATTATGTGTTGTGGATATGTACATATGTGCAATGTATGACTATGTAAGTATGTATGTACATATGTAAGCAAGTGCACCGGTTTCCAAAGACGCGCGTGGGGAATTAATTTCGCACCTAATTCGAACGCGCAAGAAATCGCGGTGCATACGTTAAGTGCTATTAAAAAATAAAAAAAACAATACTTTTTGGCCTTTTGTATTGTGGTAAATGTGTGAAGGGATTATACATACATGGATATGTACATATGCGCGTACATCAACAGATGACGATGTGTGTATGTACGTAGATACGCGCGTGCGGCAATTAGTTTGGCATTAAAAATAATTATTTCAACACATAAGAAAACGCGGTGAACACTTGGATTATTATTTTTTTTCTATTTTTTATAACACTTTAATATTTTTTTTTGTTTTTTAACCCTTTACGCGGACTTGGCAAACAGCTGTGGAAATTACATGTACATGTGAATGCATATGTAAAAGAGGTGGATTTGGACAAGTGCGGGGAAAAATATAAATAAAGAAATGGAAATGTAATGGAAAACGAGAACGTTGGACAAACACGCTAAGGATTAGGAACTACCATGGACCCTTGGAACAGGTCAGGTATGTACATACAATATGTAAAAGTGTGTAGGTCGCTATGGAGAAGCGGGAAAACCTCACACTTTTATTAGTATGTAGGGGCAAATGAAACGAATAATGAAATTTTGTACTTATCAGGAATTCCGCCGATGCAAGCTGGAGGAGCGGAAGGATATCCGGCTCGAAGGACCAATGTTTGTGGCGGGGCGGAAGGACCCGATATAGTAGCAAGTGGTTGGCGGGTGCCAATATCTTCAGGGTCTCGTACGTGAGTAGAATGATTAAAACGCGCGAAAAACTTCGTTTTAATTCTATGTTTGATTTATTTAATTCACAAGGTATACCGACACACACACGAAATGGTTCGGTTTTAAAAAGTGACAAATCGCAAAATAAAGCTAAAGGAGATGAACGGGTGTTCGGGTGAAAATCTCGATTCTGAATAATGGCGATGCCCATTGGAAAAAACCCAGTCACCCCTCCTGGTGTGACCGTAGATGCCGAGGATCAAAAACCCTCCTCACTCTTCACTGCTCTTCGCCGCTCACTGCTGTTCACCCGGTGGCGTGAACAACTTCTTTCTGTCATGTTTTTCGAATAATAATATCTTTTTACTTTGGTCAAAGTAGGGCTGCTCCACATGCATATTTGCTAGCCTCTGTAATTATGCAAAATTCTTTGCTAAAATCTGGATACTGGAGCAGTGTGGGTTCTATTAAGGCTTTTTTCAGATATTTAAATCCTTTTTGGCATTCTTTAAACCAAACAAAATCTACGTTTTTCTTACATAGTTGTGTTATCGGACGTGCATGTTCTGCGAAGTTTTTAATAAAACGTCTGTAATAATTGCAAAAGGCTACGAATCTTCTAGCACTATCAGCATCTGTTGGTACTGGGGATTTGTCAATTTTTCATATTTGGTGTATTCTGGCAATATTCCTTTGTCGGTACACTTCTGACCCAAGAATGTCACAACGTGCATGAAGAATGAACATTTGTCTGGATGCAGCTTTAGGTTGTGTTTTCTGCATATGTCGAAAATAACCTTTAGGTTTTTGAGCATGTGTTTCTCAGAACATCCGATGACTATTAAGTCATAAATTTATCGGACAACAATTTTTTCTTTATTTGACGATAGTCTATTACCAATCGCCATCGTTTTTTTTCTGATCCTGCTAAACCCTTTTTCGGTACCAGTAGTAACGGACTATTATACTCGAACAATGACGGCTCAACTATTTTATCTTTAATAAGTTTATCGACTTGTCTAGTTATTTCTTCTTTATGCATGTGTGGTATTCTGTAATTTTTTGTGTATACTGGCTGGTTGTCATTCAATTTTAGTTTTTGTTTATGAAAGTTATTTGTAGTAATTGGTTCGATTTCTAAACCAAATATAGTTGTATACTTGGTGTAGAGCTTCTAGTACGTTTTTGAACATAGGTGGGAAGTTTGGCTTCAGTTTTTGCATTTGCTTTGGTCATCAGTTTTCTGTACAATTTCATAATTCTTTAATGATAGTGGTATTGCTGTCACAAGTATGTAATATTGGGATATTTATTGCAAAATTTAAATTATTTGGTCTTAATATTAGTGAATCGTTTTCACTGAAATCTAATTATTCTGTCCATTTCTATTGTATTGACGGTAGTGCATTACAGGGTTCGCCTGTCCTGTTTCTGCTGTACTACTGTCTATGAACTTTGTTGTTAGTTCGTTCATGTCACAGTTTATTGTTTATTGATTGTTTATGCAGTTCCTTGTTACTGCCTCTGTAGCGACTGAAAATACTTTTTAAATACTTTTTAGCTAGTTCGACAGGTGTGCCGTCGTGTATAAAGGCACCTTCCAGAGATTCAGTAAGTTTTCAATCTCTTGGGCATACTGACTTGCTGTTTTGTTTCTCTGGGTTTTTAACTTTTGCCGTTATTGACGCTACTGATTCCGTTTGTCTGTTCAGAGGTTATCAAATTTCTTGTGTGACCTTTTAGTTTCGTTTTTATTAGGCACACTGCTGTTTCCTCATGGTGGCCTTTTATTGAATTTATCAAATTCAATGCGTCCATGACGCTCTAAAGATTTTCTCTTCTGCCATCAAACTGTGGGATAAGGTTTGAGGCCATCTTTAAAAAATCAGTGACTGAGTCATTTTTATGTTTCTTGGCAAAAGGGCTGGTTTATTAAGAGTTATTTTTGTTTGATTTAAACTCACTGATGGTTCTTCTTGATCTTCAGACGTTAACTTGGTTTTGTCTTCCAGTGATATTGAAATTTCCAAATCAATTGTTTGTTTATATTCAATATTATATCTTTTTAATACGGATTTTGCTTTTGTTTGCTGTCATTATAGAATGCATTTGCGGCTGTTTTACGTCCCGCAGCTAGCTTACTATAGTGTTCTATTATACTGCTCTAATATTTTCTAGGCTCTTTATTATACCCTTGCAAAAAGGGTATATTAATTTTGGTCAAAAGTGTGCAACGCATAGAAGGAAGCATCTCCGACCATATAAAGTATATATATTCTTAATCAGCACGACGAGACGAGTTCAAATAGCCATGTCCGTCCGTCCGTCCGTCCGTCCGTCCGTCCGTCCGTCCGTCCGTCTGGATCAACGCAAACTCCTCCTAGACCGTAAGAGCTTCAGAGCTGAAATTTTGCATGTAGGCTTGTATATACTGCAGGCGTTGTATATGTCGGATTCAGCCGGATCGGATCACTATATCATATAGCTCCCATACAAATGACAAAGTCACGAACAGTGACTTTTCTTAATAACTTCGTTATTTTCTGAGCTATTATCGTGAAATTTAATATTGGTTAGTCAATTACGCATATAAACGACTATGCCAAATTTGATCAAGATCGGGTGACTATATCATATAGCTCCGATAGGAACGATCTTTCGAAAACTGTGACTTTTGTCAATAACTTCGTTACTTTTGCCGCGATTGCTTTCAAATTAAACATTTGTTAGTTTAATATATCTGTTAATGACTGTGCCAAATTTGATAAGGATCGGGTAGCTATATCATATAGCTCCCATAGGAACGATCGGTGGAAAACAGTGACTTTGATATCTTCGTTATTTCCCATGCTAAGATTGTAGGCCGTTCTTTCGCAAACATTAGCCTTTTTAGCTTAAACGTTTTTCCACTTTGATGGCTATAGGTAAGGAAAGAGTTACCAAAAATGTTGCAAGGATATACAAACTTTGACGCGGTCGAAGTTAGCCCCGGCCATCTGGTTATTATTTTCGAGTGTTTTTATACCCTTGCAAAAAGGGTATATTAATTTTGGTCAGAAGTGTGCAACGCATAGAAGGAAGCATCTACGACCATATAAAGTATATATATTCTTGATCAGCATGACGAGACAAGCTCATATAGTTATGTCCGTCCGTCCGTCCGTCCGTCTGGATCAACGCAAACTCCTCCTAGACCGTTAGAGCTACAGAGTTGAAATTTTGCATGTAGGCTTGTATATACTGCAGGGGTTGTATATCTCGGATTCAGCCGGATCGGACCACTATATCATATAGCTCCCATACAAACCGCAAAGTCACGAACAGTGACTTTTCTTAATAACTTCGTTATTTTCTGAGCTCTATTGTAGTGAAGTTTAATATTGGTGAGTTTATTACACATTTAAATAACTATGCCTATGAAATTTAATATTGGTGAGTTTATAATACATTTAAACGACTATGCAAAATTTGATCAAGATCGGGTGACTATATCATATAGCTCCCATAGGAACGATCTTTCGAAAACAGTGACTTTTGTGAATAACTTCGTCAATTTTGACGCGATTGCTTTTAAATTAAACATTTGTTAGTTTAATATATCTGTTAATGCCTGTGCCGAATTTGATAAAGATCGGAATACTATATTATATAGCTCCCATAGGAACGATCGGTGGAAAACAGTGACTTTGATCAATATCTTATTTTTTTCCTATGCTAAGATTGTAGGCCGTTCTTTCGCAAACATTAACCTTTTTAGCTTAAACGTTTTTCCATTTTGATGGCTATAGGTAAGGAAAGAGTTACCATAAAAGTTGCAAGGGTATACAAACTTTGACGCGGTCGAAGTTAGCCCCGGCCCTCTAATTTTATTGTACTTTGGGATGTTTCCCTATTCTGCGAAAGGCACTTACAAGATTTATTTAATTCTTGCGCATGTGTTCTAGCTTCTCCTATTATGTCATCCCAATTAACCGTATTTTACCAAAAATTTACACTATCTTTTTTTATACCCTTGCAAAAAGGGTATATTAATTTTGGTCAAAAGTGTGCAACGCATAGAAGGAAGCATCTCCGACCATATAAAGTATATATATTCTTTATCAGCACGACGAGACGAGTTCAAATAGCCATGTCCGTCCGTCCGTCCGTCCGTCCGTCCATCTGGATCAACGCAAACTCCTCCTCCAAGACCTACAGAGCTGAAATTTTGCATGTAGGCTTGTATATACTGCAGGCGTTGTATAGCCGGATCAGATCACTATATCATATAGCTCCCATACAAACGGCAAAGTCACGAACAGTGACTTTTCTTAATAACTTCGTTATTTTCTGAGCTATTGTAGTGAAGTTTAATATTGGTAAGTTTATTACACATTTAAATGACTATGCCAAGTTTAATCAAGATCGGGTGACTATATCATATAGCTCCCATAGGAACGAGCTATATCATATCGAGTATACCGGCTTGTTTTTCAAGCCTTTGAAAAAACTGACCTAAGCCTATATTTCCATTGGTGTACAGATCTCCAATCTCAATTCTTGCTATAACTTTCTTTCCATGTTTGAGAAAACATAAATCGTGTGTTATGCGCAAGGTCACTACTTTTCGTACTTTATCATTGCAGAGTACTTTATGTATTTTGGGCTTAGAAGCATCATTAGGTACGTGCCTAATTGTATTGTGATGTGGCCAGAGATTATTTTGTCTACTTTGCTGCCTGGTAGTGACTTTCAGGACATTTGCTTTTGTGTTTTTTAGATCTTGTATCGTAAAGCGAGATAATGCATCCGCAACAAAATTATCTTCTCCCTTCAGATATTCTACTGAAAATTCATATTCCTCTGGGCGAAAGTGTGTAATGGCACAGTGTATCGCAGCTAGTTCTTGCTTATTAGTACTTTTATTACTTTCACCTTTAGTGAACGAACGGGATGGGTATGCTACTAGCAACTGCTTATCGCCATAAGTTTGAGTTAGTGCTGCTCCACATGCATGCTTATTGGCATTCTTCAGACCAAACAAAATCTACGTTTTTCTTACATAGTTGTGTTATCGGACGTGCATGTTCTGTTTTTAATAAAACGTCTGTAATAGTTGCATAAGACAACTTGTGACACAAGAATGTCACTTCGTGCATGAAGAATGAACATTTGTCTGGATGTAGTTTTAGGTTGTGTTTTCTGCATATGTCGAAAATATCCTTTAGGTTTTTAGGCATGTGTTTCTTAGAACAGCCGATGACTATTAAGTCATCCATGTAAAGGAATGCTTGTGACGGATTTAATCCAGAGAAAGCAATTGTCATCATTCTTTGAAAGGAATTTGGTGCTATTTTCAGACCATACGGTAGTCTAGTAAACTGATAAGATCCATTGCTAGTGGAAAATGACGTAATGCTTCGCGATTTATCTTTTAGTTCTATTTGGTGAAAACCGGTCGTTAAATCTAGACATGAAAAATATTTGGCTCTGCCTAGTTGGCCAAGTATATCGTCTATTCTTGGTAATGGGAATTTTATTGTAAGTAGTAACGGGCTATTCAACTCGGACACTGAAGGTTCAACTATTTTATCTTTATGCATGTGTGGCATTCTGTAAGTTTTTGTGTATACTGGCTGGTTATCATTCAATCTAAGTTCTTGTTTATAAACGTTATTTGTAGTAATTGGTTCGTTTCCTAAACCAAATATAGTTGTATATTTGGTGGAGAGCTCTTCTAGTACGTTTTTAAACATAGGTGGGAAGTTTGGCTTCAGTTTTTGCATTACTGATTGACTTCTTTGGTCATCAGTTTTCTGTACAATTTCATAATCCTTGAATGATTCATATTTTATGTTTTTTAAATTTAAAATTTACTCTTTTTGTTGTGTTCAAAATTCGGAAAAATGTTTAGTTCGGGCTTGAGATCGAATTTCCAATAAATATTCCATTTTCGACCTCTTGATTTAAAATGATGATATTTGAGTTTTCATTTGGGATATTTGTTTGTCGGTTTACTTCAGATCTTGCTGGGAGGATTGTGGTATTGCTGTCTTGTGACAAGTGTGTAATACTGTGTGTAATAAATTATTTGGTCTTAATATTAGTGAATCGTTTGATTCACCTAAACCTAATTGGCAATTGAATGTTTTGAAGAAATCTAGTCCTAAAATTCCATCAAATGGAATTGGAAAACTTTCATTTACTATATGGAAGTTGTGTGGAATTAGAAATTTATTTTGTCGTATACACTTACAGTTTCTTCTGAAAATCTGCAGGGATCTAGTGGTTTTCCGAATTACTTTGGGTAAGTCGTACATTACCATTTCCTTTGTTAGAGCTACCTTGGTTGGAATTTCCTCGGTTAGCGCTGTTTCGGTGGGAATTATTTCTTCCTCTGTTGTTGTATCGTGAGTTACCACGATATCCACCTGTACAATTATTGTTCCTTTAACCGTTAATTTGGTAATTACCTCTACCTCGGTAATTATTCCGTCCATTTCTATTGTATTGACGGTAGTGCATTACAGGGTTCGCCTGTCCTGTTTCTGCTCTACTACTGTCTACAAACTTCGTTGTTAGTTCATGTCTCGGAAAATACCTGCTCTTAGTACGTTACTTGATTGTTTATGCAGTTCTTTGTTACTGCCTCTGTAGCGACTGAAAGTGTATTCTTTTTAGCTAGTTCGACAGGTGTGCCGTCGTGTATAAAGGCACCTTCCAGAGATTCAGTAAGCTTTTCAATCTCATACTGACTTGCTGTTTTGTTTCTCTGGGGTTGGTTTTTAATTTTTGCCGTTATTGACGCTACTGATTCCGTTTTTACATTTGTCGCAATACTGTTAATAATTTCTTCTATTGTCTGTTCAGAGGTTATCAAATGTGACCTTTTAGTTTTGTTTTTATTAGGCACATTGCTGTTTCCTCATGGTCGCCGAATTTATCAAATTCAATGCTTCCATGAAGCTCTGAAGGTTTTCTCTTCTGCCATCAAACTGTGGGATAAGGTTTGAGGCCATCTTTAAAAAATCTGTCACTGTTTGAGTCATTTTTGTGTTTCTTGGCGAAATGGATAGTTTATTAAGAGTTATTTTTGTTTGATTTAAACTCACTGATGGTTCTTCTTGATCTATCTCTTCTTCAGCCGTTTACTTGGTTTTGTCTTCCAGTGATATTGAAATTTCGAAATCAATTGTTTGTTTATATTCAATATTATGTATTTTTAATACAGATTTTGACCTTTGTTTGCAGTCACTATAGAATGCGTTTGCGGCTGTTTTTCGTCCTGTAGTTAAGTTTACTATAGTGTGTTATTAATAATGCTCTAATATTTTCTAGGCTCTCTATTATTATTTTCGAGTGTTTTTTTCTATTATGTCATCCCAATTAACCATATTTTGTTGAAAAATTTACACTCTCTTTTTTTTTTTTTTTAATTCCCTGAGAGATCAATTGTCTCTGGTTGTTCGAATAGTTTATGTACCCAGGTAGGTAGATTTTGGTTTTTCCGGTTTAGGATGGATCTTTCTATCAAGTGGGCTATCCACGATTTAAATTTTTTATTATTCACAATCCAGTATTTGATTTCTTTATATTTTGGATTTGTTTCGCCTATGTTAAAGAGGAAGTCTAAAAATGGAACGTATTTGTTGAAATATTTAAGTTCTACTCGACCCATTTTTATACTGTATTTAGGCCATCTGCTCTTCTCTGATATTTTTTCTTAATTATCTTATTATGCAATTATCCTATTATGCATTAATTTCAATGCCAGATTTAAAGCTACTAATATTAGGATAGCTAACAACAATATCCCTATTTCTTCTAAATTTTCCTTGTGATTTACTTTTTTTACGCCGTTGACGACATTAGCCGTCGGGTGGTCTATTTGGATTCTTAAAAACCCAGCTTACTAGCAAAAAAAAAATTTTTTTTCTTTCATCGTTTAGACCTGTTTTCTATTGGTTTAAGAGAAAAAAAATTTTATGGATTAGGTTGTTATATATATATATTTTTTTTATTTTAATATAACTCAAAAATTTTTAAAAGGGAGAAAAATTATCTCAACTGTGTTTTGCACAGTGAGCTAGAGACGTGGAAAGATAGAAAAGTAGGCATGCGTTGGCTTACAACTTGAACAGTGGTTTTATTAACTCTATGCCTACGCATGTTTTTTAGTAATAGCCTATCAATGGTTCGTTAGTAATTGTACTGTGCAACAAGTGCAAACTCGTACATGTTTATATTATCTTAATATTTAAATGAAATTTCAATTATAATTAGAGGCAAGAAAATTATTTACTCATTGCGTGTGTTCGCTCTTTGGCGAAGTTGGGCCGTGTTGTTTATTAGGCACTCTGTGTGGTGCTGTAGGTCCTTGTCGATTTAGTATTTATTAAAATTTCTTATATTATTTGTTTAAGATTATCGGAATTTCTACCACTGTATTAACATTTACATGTTCTAAAAGCTTCTGTTACATGGCTCATGAAGAGCTTCTAACTCATGAAAACGAAATATAAGATGACTTCTTTCTGGAATTCGAATAGGAGAAGACTTATTTTTCCTCACTCCACTCCACATGCTATTGAGCATTAGAGTTTTGTACCATCTGCAACTGGGCAGATCAAACATTGGCGACTGTGACAGGACCTTGCACTTCGCAAGTCCCAACATAAAAACTTAAAAACCATATAAAGTCGTTTATTCGTTCATTATATCGCAAGTCCCAACATAAAAACTTAAAAACTATATAAAGTCGTTTATTCGTTCATTATATTGCATTCATCGTTACATCATCTTGGACAGTCATCATTGGACCTTTCAGCGTACATCATCATCACATTCATCATTGGACTTCTTCATCGTTACATAATCATCTTAAGTCAACTTGAGTGTGTAAATTTACAGTCTCAATTTCCACTCAAATTTTGACTCAATTACCACTCATTAGCGATCGTAAAGCTTTCACATGCTTTACACTCACATGTAAAACACTCGTAAGCTTTAACACGTGCTAAGTATTAAGCACAGCGGAGTAAGTACTCAAACTGTCATATAGAGAAACGATCTACATATTAAAGCTCACTTATTAAGCTCTTGAGTGAAACTTAATGCATTTGAGTGTTTTTATTAAAAGTAGAACTCGTTTAGCTCATTTCTAACTTGCCTTGCCTTTCTAACTTCTTTCGTTAAGGGCTCAAAATGTCTCCACCAAATGAAACGCAGCTTCTACCTCTCAGACAACAACGGAATCAACTGCAATCTAATATTCAAAGTTTAAGAGCTAGAATCGATCTTGAAAATGACCCTATTATATTAGATTGTCAGTCTCAAATTGTTGAGTCGTATTTTAAACAGGCATTACAAGTTCTAACAAATATTGAGAAGCTAGATCCAGCAGACGCGAATCGGGCAGAGATAGAAAATCTTTTTATCGAAACAATGGCAATCATATTACGGCGCATTGGCGCAAGTAAAAAGGAAAACCAGAAGAACTTAGTTTCTTTAATTCATCGACTTATCATGGGGGACATCATAATCGGCTTCCATCCCTCAAATTACCTAAATTCGACGGCAAATATGGGGAATTCAAAAAATTTATTACTTCACTTACAAATATGGTACATGAAGACAACTCATTATCCAATGTTGACAAATTTAACTAACTAATAAGTTGTCTATCTGACCAAGCTCTAAGCGTAGTCTCGCCATTTCAAGTATCAGACGAAAATTATCCCAAGGCCCTAGATCGCCTCAACGAGCGATATGACAAGAAAGTTCATATTTTCGTAGAACATATTTCAAGTTTATTTAACATTGCTTTAACATTAAAAAGGCAGACGCTGTTACCCTACGTACAATTTTGGATACGGTTTCAGCTCTACGCGGATCATTGTTGTCTCTTGGGCCTGAAGCTAATGTATTAAACGCAGTACTTATTCACATTGTTATGTCAAAAATTGATCTTGAATCTAAACAAGCATACGATCGTGTTCAAGAATACGATAAATTGCCAGACTGGGCCGACTGTTATCAAATTCTCAGTCGACACTGGAAGGTGTAACGTACAAAGCCTCAACGTAGCCGATGGGCAGCAAAAATTATTGTATCTAATCAGAATGTGCCTCATGGTTGGGCGGCAAAATTTTCTGTAACTAAATATCTATAACCACGACACCACAAAGGCTTACCAACCATTGCAATCGGCAACTATACGTTATTGTGTGAGGCCTATTCATCTGCGGGACTCTTAATGCGGCTAGCAAGACAAACGGGTGGTTCTTTGATGAATGTGTTTCACCCACTCACACGTCAGCAACTTTAAATAAAGTCCCTGTGCTGAAACTCGAAATAGAATAGAGAGAAAAGAATAGAAGAAAATAGTCCTAGTGTTGGCTGTATAGGTATATTTACAGCCGCGCTCTCTACCCACCCTACCATGATTTTCCTTTCAGCGCTAGGGGAAAATCCCAGAACAAAAATACTTATTCACATTAGATTGCCCAAAAAGAAAGTTCAGAAAATTACCTCATTATAAAAATCATTATTATTCACTTAAATTAATGTATTCTCACAATCATTCATTTCTTAGAATCTAATGTTTCATTCTGTAGTATTCTGAGAACAAAGTTAACTCACATTAAAAAAAACCAAAACCATTTCATAATATATATATAAGAAAATTTACAATTTCATAAATGATCAACAAATTAATTTGTAATTAGTAAAAAAAATATATAGCTCTAAACTTTAACGCATATCGATTTATATTCAAAGATAATTAAATTAAATTAAAAATATTCTAAATACTCGGCATAATTTCATGAACATTAACTTCTCTTTTTTTTTTTTTTTTTTTTTTTTAACTTCGACCCACTGTGCAAAAATAAAACGAAACGCTTACATATGCAGCGTATAAATATTAACCGTTCAATTTTTTTCAACTCTTCACATACAAAATGTTTCAATAAAACAATTATGCATATTTATTCACTCTTGCCTTTTTTTCTTTTGATACTTTTCACTTTTCAGTTCATTCTCTTATTTTCTTTTCTTTACGCATGATTTTATTTGAAACACATTAGAAGTATATAAAAATATATAGAGAGACAAACGGAGTGGAGATAAGCAACGACAATTGTTTTCGCTTTTGTCTTTGCATTGAATACACTTGCTTAACGTCTCCGACTTCGCTTTATATTTTGGTAACAAAAAAATGTAGTAGAAAAAACTCACCCTTGTAGCGTCCGACGAAGGCCTTCGAGGAATTGCTGTAGAGGCTATAGATTTAATTTAATTTTTTTTTATTAATTATGTTCACATTTTTTGTTTCGTTACCAAGTAAAGCAATTGCTCATGCTTGTTTTTATACCCTTGCAGAGGGTATTATAAAATTGGTCAGATGTTTGTAACGCACAGAAGGAGACGTTTTCGACCCCATAAAGTATATATATTCTTGATCAGCATGAGAAGCTAAGTCGATATAGCCATGTCCGTCTGTCCGTCTGACCGTCTGTCCGTCTGTCCGTCGGTGCGTACGCGTTTTACTCAGCCATCTTAAGAGCTATCGGGATGAAATTTTTTTTGGGAGCTTTTTTTTACCCGGGTGAGATAAAGTATGAAAATCTTTGGGATCGGACCACTATATCATATAGCTCTAGAAGAAACATTTTTGCAAAAATTGGAGTATCCCCATGAAATTTACCAATATGATAGTAATAGATATAAAATCTCAGATCCCAAAATTTGAATCTGATCCGATAAATAGAACACAAGTTACAGTCAATATAAATCGGTTCAAACGCTGCCGGCAGCGCTGCTTGCTGCCTACTACTGCCATCATCAAATCAACAGAGCACACGCATACACACACAGACGCAACGCTACATGAACTGTATGTGTATGCGTGCCGTGCTTTGCTTAGAAAATGATGGAAGAAGAAAAACTTGTGGTAAAAAGAGAAATAATATTTTGTTTGTGTATTGATGAATTGAGTTGCAGGGAAAGAAATTTCAAAAAGGAAAAATATTATTGCCAAGTATACTGCAAGGGTATATAAACTTCGGCATAGCCGAAGTTAGCTTCTTTGATATTTTTTTTTAAATTTTTTTTCTTTTATATTTTCACTTTCTTCTTTCTTTGTTATAGATTTTTTTTTTGACCTTTCAATTTTGCATTAGATTTCATTTTTCCATTTTTTTGTTTTTGCTCATTTTTATACCCTTGCAAAAAGGGTATATTAATTTTGGTCAAAAGTGTGCAACGCATAGAAACATAGAATTCCGACCATATAAAGTGTATATATTCTTGATCAGCACGACGAGACGAGTTCAAATAGTCATGTCCGTCCGTCCGTCCGTCCGTCCGTCCGTCTGGATCAACGCAAACTCCTCCTAGACCGTTGGAGCTACAGAACTGAAATTTTGCATGTAAGCTTGTATATACTGCAGGCGTTGTATATCTCGGATTCAGCCGGATCGGATCACTATATCACATAGCTCCCATACAAACGTCAAAGTCACGAACTGTGACTTTTCTTAATAACTTCGTTAATTTCTGAGCTATTGTCATAAAATATAATATTAGTGAGTTAATTACACATATAAACGACTGTGCCAAATTTGATCAAGATCGGCTGACTATATCATATAGCTCCCATAGGAACTATCTTTCGAAAACAGTGACTTTTGTCAATAACTTCGTCACTTTTGACGCGATTGCTTTCAAATTAAACATTTGTTAGTTTAATATATCTGTTAATGACTGTGCCGAATTTAATAAAGATCGGGTTACTATATCATATAGCTCCCATAGGAACGATCGGTGGAAAACAGTGACTCTGATGCTAAGATTGTTGGCCGTTCTTTCGCAAACATTAGCCTTTTAGCTTGAATTTTTTTCCACTTCGATGGCTATAGGTAAGGAAAGAGTTACCATAAAATTTGCAAGGGTATACAAACTTTGACGCGGTCGAAGTTAGCCCCGGTCTCTGGCTTTTAGTGTATGTTACCTCGCGACTTGAAAAAAAACATTTTGGTTTTGCACAATGTGGCTCGAAATGTTGCTTTGCGTTTTCTTCTTTGTATACTTTTTTTTTCACTTGCTTCACTCCTTTTGCTTTTTTTCTCTTATTACCAATTATTACTTGTACACTAACTTATTCTAGCTTTCGATTATAGTATATTACCTAGACTTAAACAAAAAGAAGAAGTTAAAAATTTTCGTTTTCATTTGTTTTCACTATGGCTTTCTGGCTTAACCCTTTTTTACTTGATTTTCACTTCTTAACTCGGATACAATTTATTCTTTGGGCTGCGTGTTTTCGCTGTTTTCACTTCTCACCGCTTGCCCTAGCACTCGCCGGTGTCGTATTGAAATTTGACTGATCAGATAGTCGCCAATTTAATTGCTTCGTCCCCTTTGGTGAATAACTTCTTCGCTGCTTGCACTATCCAACATAAATGTCTTGGAATTCTGGCTTTGGAAATCATCGACACCAAAATTTGGGCTTTACGTTTGTCTTCTGCTTAATCAAAGCAATATATTTTAATTTCCTTTTTTTTTTTCATCTTGAACGAACATACCGAGACTTTGAAAATTCAAGAAGAATATCTTGAAATAGAGAACACCAACATCAATGGTTTCTTTTTTATTTCCGATTCAAGCCCATGAAGGATGGCTTGTATTTATTCGGATTTAAAATTTACTTGGTTTATTTTAACCACAAAAAAAAATGAATTATTAATTTGCAATTGCTCATGCTTGTTTTTATACCCTTGCAGAGGGTATTATAAAATTGGTCAGATGTTTGTAACGCACAGAAGGAGACGTTTTCGACCCCATAAAGTATATATATTCTTGATCAGCATGAGAAGCTAAGTCGATATAGCCATGTCCGTCTGTCCGTCTGACCGTCTGTCTGTCTGTCCGTCGGTGCGTACGCGTTTTACTCAGCCATCTTAAGAGCTATCGGGATGAAATTTTTTTTGGGAGCTTTTTTTTACCCGGGTGAGATAAAGTATGAAAATCTTTGGGATCGGACCACTATATCATATAGCTCTAGAAGAAACATTTTTGCAAAAATTGGAGTATCCCCATGAAATTTACCAATATGATAGTAATAGATATAAAATCTCAGATCCCAAAATTTGAATCTGATCCGATAAATAGAACACAAGTTACAGTCAATATAAATCGGTTCAAACGCTGCCGGCAGCGCTGCTTGCTGCCTACTACTGCCATCATCAAATCAACAGAGCACACGCATACACACACAGACGCAACGCTACATGAACTGTATGTGTATGCGTGCCGTGCTTTGCTTAGAAAATGATGGAAGAAGAAAAACTTGTGGTAAAAAGAGAAATAATATTTTGTTTGTGTATTGATGAATTGAGTTGCAGGGAAAGAAATTTCAAAAAGGAAAAATATTATTGCCAAGTATACTGCAAGGGTATATAAACTTCGGCATAGCCGAAGTTAGCTTCTTTGATATTTTTTTTTAATTTTTTTTCTTTTATATTTTCACTTTCTTCTTTCTTTGTTATAGATTTTTTTTTTGACCTTTCAATTTTGCATTAGATTTCATTTTTCCATTTTTTTGTTTTTGCTCATTTTTATACCCTTGCAAAAAGGGTATATTAATTTTGGTCAAAAGTGTGCAACGCATAGAAACATAGAATTCCTACCATATAAAGTATATATATTCTTGATCAGCACGACGAGACGAGTTCAAATAGTCATGTCCGTCCGTCCGTCCGTCCGTCCGTCCGTCCGTCTGGATCAACGCAAACTCCTCCTAGACCGTTGGAGCTACAGAACTGAAATTTTGCATGTAGGCTTGTATATACTGCAGGCGTTGTATATCTCGGATTCAGCCGGATCGGATCACTATATCACATAGCTCCCATACAAACGTCAAAGTCACGAACTGTGACTTTTCTTAATAACTTCGTTAATTTCTGAGCTATTGTCATGAAATATAATATTAGTGAGTTAATTACACATATAAACGACTGTGCCAAATTTGATCAAGATCGGCTGACTATATCATATAGCTCCCATAGGAACTATCTTTCGAAAACAGTGACTTTTGTCAATAACTTCGTCACTTTTGACGCGATTGCTTTCAAATTAAACATTTGTTAGTTTAATATATCTGTTAATGACTGTGCCGAATTTAATAAAGATCGGGTTACTATATCATATAGCTCCCATAGGAACGATCGGTGGAAAACAGTGACTCTGATGCTAAGATTGTTGGCCGTTCTTTCGCAAACATTAGCCTTTTTAGCTTGAATTTTTTTCCACTTCGATGGCTATAGGTAAGGAAAGAGTTACCATAAAATTTGCAAGGGTATACAAACTTTGACGCGGTCGAAGTTAGCCCCGGTCTCTGGCTTTTAGTGTATGTTACCTCGCGACTTGAAAAAAAACATTTTGGTTTTGCACAATGTGGCTCGAAATGTTGCTTTGCGTTTTCTTCTTTGTATACTTTTTTTTTCACTTGCTTCACTCCTTTTGCTTTTTTTCTCTTATTACCAATTATTACTTGTACACTAACTTATTCTAGCTTTCGATTATAGTATATTACCTAGACTTAAACAAAAAGAAGAAGTTAAAAATTTCGTTTTTATTTGTTTTCACTATGGCTTTCTGGCTTAACCCTTTTTACTTGATTTTCACTTCTTAACTCGGATACAATTTATTCTTTGGGCTGCGTTTTCGCTGTTTTCACTTCTCACCGCTTGCCCTAGCACTCGCCGGTGTCGTATTGAAATTTGACTGATCAGATAGTCGCCAATTTAATTGCTTCGTCCCCTTTGGTGAATAACTTCTTCGCTGCTTGCACTATCCAACATAAATGTCTTGGAATTCTGGCTTTGGAAATCATCGACACCAAAATTTGGGCTTTACGTATATCTGGATACTCTCCCAGACTATCTAAAAACTTTTTTTTCAAATTCTGATATTCACTATCACTAAAACAGTTGGAATTTAAATCAACACCAGGATAAACTTCTTCTAGTGCACTCATCAAACATTCTCGAAAGCGCATCAGGTACGACATTGTCCCGACCTCTTCTATGGCTTATCGTGAACTTGTAACTTTGCAATTTCATGGCCCATCTAGCCAACCGTCCCTTCAAATTAGGTTGCGTCATCAGCCACAAAAGGCTCGCATGATCCGTAATCAATTCAAAACTTCAAAGTTCGGGTTCTGCAAAACTGGAGCTGAAGTCAACGCAGACTTAAGCTTTTCAAAGGATTTCTGAGCTTGCTCGTTCCAGACAAATTTCTTTTTCGACGACAGAAGCTCGGTGATTGAAAAATTAATATCTGAAAAGTTAGGTATAAATCGTCTATACCATCCGACTACTCCCATAAACGCTCTTACTTGTTAAACTGTTTTCGGAATTGGCCATGACTGAATCGCGTCTGTTTTTGATGTGTCAGCTGAAATTCCTCCATTGCCTACTATATATCCTAAAAATGCAACTTTTGTGCCACAAAATTTGCTCTTTGCCATTCGAAATTGCTCAGCTAGCTTGGATAACACAATAAGATGTTCCTCAAAGCTTTCTGATACTACACATAAATCGTCTAAGTATCCAAAAGTACAATATTTTAATTCAGGGGGTATTATTTCATATATTAGTCTACACATTGTTTGCGCGGCATTACACAAACCAAATGGCATAACCACAAAATGATACAATGGACGACCGGGTACTGTAAATGCTGTGATTGCTTTTGATTCCTCACTCAAACACATTTGCCAAAAAGCATCCTTCAAATCTATCTTGGAGATGATGTTAGCTTTTGGTAGTCTTGCGAAAATTCCATTGATGCTGGGCAGTGGGTATGCGTCTTTCTTTGTAACCTCGTTAATACGTCGTGCATCTAAGCATAAACGAACTTTTCCAGGTTTAATCACCAAACGCATGGGCGAACTCCAAGGACTATTTGACTTCTCAATAACTCCTAGCTCTAACATTCTATCGGTCTCCTGAAACATAACTTTTTCAACCGCCTGTGAAACTGGATAAAATCGCTGTTTAATCGGGGTGGCATTGCCAACCTCTATATGATGTTGCAGAAGCTTTGTTCTTCCGAGGCCTTGCCTTTCAAAGTCTGGAAATAGACTAATGATTCCGCCTAAACGTTTTTCTTCTTCTGCTGTCTTTCTCTGGTAATCTAGGCACGTTGCTATTTGAAGTTTCAATCGAGGAAATTACACCCGGGGCCAATTTGAAAGCTTTCCAAAAATCTGTTCCTAATACTACCCTAAGCTTAATCGAAGGGATTATAAAGAAATTAATGTCCTTCATCTGCTCCCTATATTTTACGTTCAGTTGTATGGATCCAATAACTGTTTGTGGCTGTCCATCAGCCGTTTTTACTGACGAATTAATTTCGCGAAATTTTGAATTGTGCGACCAGTCTATTTTAGCCAGGTCTGCTCCAATGCAACTAATATTTGCCCCTGTGTCTAATAAGCCTAATTCTAAAAATTCTAAAAATGAAATCGAAGCATAAAATCGGCCATCTACGGCTTCATTAATTACTGAACAAATTAACCTTCTTTTGGTATTTTGTACAGCTTTCCAAAAGTTACGCATACGCAAGGTTGAGCGCTTTGGTGCTCTCTAGACGGATGCGACATTACTATCATCAGAAAATATTCTTTCGCGGACTCTTGCATATTCTTTTAAACGTATGTGGTATGGTTTAATTGGATGTACTTACATCCAATTATTAACTTTAATATTCTTTCTATTTGTTTGTAACTTTGAAATGTTTTCTTGCTTTTCTTGTTCAGTGTAATTACGATTTAATCTTTTGTGAGCAACATTTACTAAGGGTCCGTCCGCTTGTTGCCATACGGTGGTCCCTTCTGATAGTTTTCCATCCGATTTGAACATTTTATGCACTGCGGCTTGTATACTCCTTTTGTTCAGCAGCCGTAACAAAAGATAATCCGATCTTCTAGGCACATGTCCCAGCGATGTCATTCTACGTCACAGTTCCAACAAACCAAAGAATTCGCCACTCGCTGAACTGCATCTACCTCTTTCACCGACAACTCGTCTTCTGACTGTTCTGTGGCATCTAGTACTGCAGCTACGGATTTGTAAACGGGTTTAGAAAAATTTACACTCTTGATCGGACGCTTAATTAGTGTCTCTCCCAATAGATTTTCTCTTCTTTGTACTAACTGTCGTAGATGTGACACCGAAACAACTGATATATATAACAAGGCTTCACGCACTTCCGGTATCAGGTTACGCTGCAACTGCTGCACTAGTCTATCCTCTTCCAATGGAACCGAAAGCCCACTAACAATGGATATTACATCTTCATAAAAATTATCAAATGATTCTCCAATCTTTTGCTTCCTACTTCTACTTTTGCTTCCTACTTCTACTTCATATCTCCAATACCAATCTCGGGCTTTTCCAGTTAGGAGAATATGTAGGTTCTTACAGACTACTGAAAAGTCTCCATCTAAACTATCCATAGTTAATGCACGCACTCTGTACAAGAATTCTTGCACTGTACTGCCTTTTTGTGATCCCTCGAACTTTATACCCCAACTCTGGATAATCAGTGTAACCTTTTCGCTCCTAATACTTGATGTAGAAATCGGCGAATTTCTGGGTGAAGATTGTGCTCTAGCCTGCGTATTTAATTCTTGTATGCTGGCTGCTACTTCATTCGTCTGCAAACTCTCAAACTTCTGATTTATAAGATTCTCTATTCTTTCAAACAATCTTTCGTAGTCGACCGCTGGTGCCGATGTACTAGCTGCGGCGTTGACTCTTGTCTGATGTCTCTCAAAATTTTCTGGTTGAGCGCGTTGTACTCTTCGCTTAGGAGGTCTTCCCTGTCTTTTCGCTGTTCGTAGTGGTTCTACCTCTTCTGATGAATTCATCACCGAATTTTGCGGACTAGTGTCATCAGGTATGGCTGACTGTTCTGGACCAGATAAAAGGTGTGCTTGCCTCTGCTGTCGCGTATTATGGACTTTAGGAACTGCTCCTCGTTTTTGACTGGCTGATAACTCAGTTCTAACTTGTACATCTCTAAGGTGGCATAAAGACTTGCATACCGGACACTCTTGATTTGTCGAAACATAAGTAATTATACAATTTCTAAAAAATGAGTGCATATACTTTGTCGTTGCCCTTTCGTGTACGTCTGAAATAACTTGTGAACAAATGCTACACACTTGTGATGAGGATGATCGTGGTGCCTCCTCGTAATCTCTATCACTGTGTATTACTGACATTTTTAAATATTCGATAGCGTTATCAATTCAACCAAATGTTGAATTTGTTTTTTTTTTTTTTTGAATAATAATTTTGAATAATTTTTCTTTTCGGGTTACTCTAAGTGAATTCAGGTGTAATAATTTACTTTATCACTAGGGACTACTCTTGAAATCTGCGTTAGAGATGCTATTTTCTTAGCAACAGGAAATATAAATTTACATAAGTACACTCATATTTTGGGTAGTGTCTTTCTTTTTAAGCGGTTGGGTTAGGGTCACTTGTCTCTACATCCCATAGTTCCTTTCTCAAAAAAAATCATCTTCCCTCTTTTATTTGAGTTGCACCTACATAAATGAATTTAAAAAGGGGTTCGTTACCTGTCTTAATATAGTCTCTTGCTATGCCAATTATGATCTGGGGTTGGCTGATTAAACCATTAATGTTCTCACCAATGTCCTGACCACTCACAATTAAGCTGCTATGGGCTATACTAAAAGGGATAACAAAACTAGACTGACTAGTCTATGTACTCTCTACAATAATACTAGCGGTTGCATTATCCTTGGATGATGTTTCAGCCATTTGTCACAATCATAATTCCAGGTAATACGTATTCTATTAAAGCAAGAGGTACAGAGTCTAGGCTACTATGAAGCCTTCGTCTACTCAACACTTTTCAAACCAGAGTCTAGCTCTCTCGGTCACATGCCAAAAGTTAGTAGTTTCTGCTGTTTTGACAGTTATTGTTTGACTTGGGTTCATGTTGACAGTTAGCTCTAAAATATTCGGAACAATTAGTAATCTAATTGAATATCCGGACCAGATCTCTGGGCATCGCCGGAGACGGTAATTCCAATAATAGTTAACTTTACGATTTTAATTGTTGATAGTACAGAATAAAAGATTAGAATGCACAAAGAAATTAAAAGAAGAAAAGGGGTCAATCTACCAAATGAATTATCTACCTGAGAAAACTTAAGGAGATAATTATCAAATTAGAATCGGGCCCCTCAGTTGGGCGCCAAAAATTACTGTAACGTACAAAGCCTTAACGTAGCCGATGGGCAGCAAAAATTATTGTATCTAATCAGAATGTGCCCCATGGTTGGGCGGCAAAACTTTCTGTAACTAAATATCTATAACCAGGACACCACAAAGGCTTACCAACCATTGCAATCCGCAACTATACGTTATTGTGTGAGGCCTATCTTGGTGTTAACACGATTCATCTGCGGGACTCTTAATGCAGATGAAAAAATATATAGCTCTAAACTTTAACGCATATCGATTTATATTCAAAGATAATTAAATCAATATCAAAAAAAAATATTCTAAATACTCGGCATAATTTCATGAACATTAACTTCTCTTTTTTTTTTTTTTTTTTTTTTTTTAACTTCGACCCACTGTGCAAAAATAAAACGAAACGCTTACATATGCGTTAAAGTTTAGAGCTATATATTTTTTTTACTAATTACAAATTAATTTGTTAAGAGGGTGAGTTTTTTCTACTACATTTTTTTGTTACCAAAATATAAAGCGAAGTCGGAGACGTTAAGCAAGTGTATTCAATGCAAAGACAAAAGCGAAAACAATTGTCGTTGCTTATCTCCACTCCGTTTGTCTCTCTATATATTTTTATATACTTCTAATGTGTTTCAAATAAAATCATGCGTAAAGAAAAGAAAATAAGAGAATGAACTGAAAAGTGAAAAGTATCAAAAGAAAAAAAGGCAAGAGTGAATAAATGTAAATTTATATTTCCTGTTGCTAAGAAAATAGCATCTCTAACGCAGATTTCAAGAGTAGTCCCTAGTGATAAAGTAAATTATTACACCTGAATTCACTTAGAGTAACCCGAAAAGAAAAATTATTCAAAATTATTATTCAAAAAAAAAAAAAACAAATTCAACATTTGGTTGAATTGATAACGCTATCGAATATTTAAAAATGTCAGTAATACACAGTGATAGAGATTACGAGGAGGCACCACGATCATCCTCATCACAAGTGTGTAGCATTTGTTCACAAGTTATTTCAGACGTACACGAAAGGGCAACGACAAAGTATATGCACTCACAATCGGCTGGGGTGGTTCTTTGATGAATGTGTTTCACCCACTCACACGTCAGCAACTTTAAATAAAGTCCCTGTGATGAAACTCGAAATAGAATAGAGAGAAAAGAATAGAAGAAAATAGTCCTAGTGTTGGCTGTATAGGTGTATTTACAGCCGCGCTCTCTACCCACCCTACCATGATTCCATTATAAAAATCATTATAAAAATCATTATTATTCACTTAAATTAATGTATTCTCACAATAATTCATTTCTTAGAATCTAATGTTTCATTCTGTAGTATTCTGAGAACAAAGTTAACTCAAATTAAAAACCAGAGGGCCGGGGCTAACTTCGACCGCGTCAAAGTTTGTATACCCTTGCAACATTTTTGGTAACTCTTTCCTTACCTATAGCCATCAAAGTGGAAAAACGTTTAAGCTAAAAAGGCTAATGTTTGCGAAAGAACGGCCTACAATCTTAGCATGGGAAATAACGAAGATATCAAAGTCACTGTTTTCCACCGATCGTTCCTATGGGAGCTATATGATATAGCTACCCGATCCTTATCAAATTTGGCACAGTCATTAACAGATATATTAAACTAACAAATGTTTAATTTGAAAGCAATCGCGGCAAAAGTAACGAAGTTATTGACAAAAGTCACAGTTTTCGAAAGATCGTTCCTATCGGAGCTATATGATATAGTCACCCGATCTTGATCAAATTTGGCATAGTCGTTTATATGCGTAATTAACTAACCAATATTAAATTTCACGATAATAGCTCAGAAAATAACGAAGTTATTAAGAAAAGTCACTGTTCGTGACTTTGTCATTTGTATGGGAGCTATATGATATAGTGATCCGATCCGGCTGAATCCGACATATACAACGCCTGCAGTATATACAAGCCTACATGCAAAATTTCAGCTCTGTAGCTCTTACGGTCTAGGAGGAGTTTGCGTTGATCCAGACGGACGGACGGACGGACGGACGGACGGACGGACGGACATGGCTATTTGAACTCGTCTCGTCGTGCTGATCAAGAATATATATACTTTATATGGTCGGAGATGCTTCCTTCTATGCGTTGCACACTTTTGACCAAAATTAATATACCCTTTTTGCAAGGGTATAAAAACCAAAACCATACCATAATATATATATGAGAAAAAACTCACCTTTGTAGCGACCGATTATAGATTTAATTTAATTTTTTTTTATAAATTATGTTCACATTTTTTGTTTCGTTACCAAGTAAAGCAATTGTTGCTCATGCTTGTTTTTTTTTTTTTAATTTTTTTTTCTTTTATTTTTTCACTTTCTTCTTTCAATTTTGCATTAGATTTCATTTTTCCATTTTTTTGTTTTTGCTCATTATACCCTTGCACAAAGGGTATATTAATTTTGGTCAAAAGTGTGCAACGCATAGAAGGAAGCATTTCCGACCATATAAAGTATATATATTCTTGATCAGCACGACGAGACGAGTTCAAATAGCCGTGTCCGTCCGTCCGTCCGTCCGTCCGTCCGTCTGTCCGTCTGTCCGTCTGTCCCTCCGTCTGGATCAACGCAAACTCCTCCTAGACCGTTGGAGCTACAGAACTGAAATTTTGCATGTAAGCTTGTATATACTGCAGGCGTTGTATATCTCGGATTCAGCCGGATCGGATCACTATATCACATAGCTCCCATACAAACGTCAAAGTCACGAACTGTGACTTTTCTTAATAACTTCGTTAATTTCTGAGCTATTGTCATGAAATATAATATTAGTGAGTTAATTACACATATAAACGACTGTGCCAAATTTGATCAAGATCGGCTGACTATATCATATAGCTCCCATAGGAACTATCTTTCGAAAACAGTGACTTTTGTCAATAACTTCGTCACTTTTGACGCGATTGCTTTCAAATTAAACATTTGTTAGTTTAATATATCTGTTAATGACTGTGCCGAATTTGATAAAGATCGGGTTACTATATCATATAGCTCCCATAGGAACGATCGGTGGAAAACAGTGACTCTGATGCTAAGATTGTTGGCCGTTCTTTCGCAAACATTTGGTAAGGAAAGAGTTACCATAAAATTTGCAAGGGTATACAAACTTTGACGCGGTCGAAGTTAGCCCCGGCCCTCTGGTTTTTTTTTCATTTTAGGTGTATGTTACCTCGCGACTTAAAAAAAAAAATTTTGGTTTTGCACAATGTGGCTCGAAATGTTGCTTTGCGTTTTCTTCTTTGTATATTTTTTTTGCACTTGCTTCACTCCTTTTGCTATTTTCTCTTATTACCAATTATTACTTGTACACTAACTTATTCTAGCTTTCGATTATAGTATATTACCTAGATTTAAACAAAAAGAAAAAGTTAAAAATTTTCGTTTTCATTTGTTTTCACTATGGCTTTCTGGCTTAACCCTTTTTTACTTGATTTTCACTTTTTAACTCGAATACAATTTATTCTTTGGGCTGCGTGTTTTCGGTGTTTTCACTTCTCACCGCTTGCTCTAGCACTCGCCGGTGTCGTATCGAAATTTGACTGATCAGATGGTCGCCAATTTAATTGCTTCGTCCCCTTTGGTGAATAACTTCTTCGCTGCTTGCACTATCCAACATAAATGTCTTGGAATTCTGGCTTTGGAAATCATCGACACCAAAATTTGGGCTTTACGTTTGTCTTCTGCTTAAACAATGCAATATATTTTAATTTCCTTTTTTTTTTCATCATGAACGAACATACCGAGACTTTGAAAATTCAAGAAGTATATCTTGGAATAGAGAACACCAACATCAATGGTTTCTTTTTTATTTCCGATTCAAGCCCATGAAGGATGGCTTGTATTTATTCGGATTTAAAATTTACTTGGTTTATTTTAACCACAAAAAAAAATAAAATATTAATTTTTTTTCACTTCCTGCAAAGGACTGTTCCGCTCGGTTGCCAATTTGAAAAGAATTTATCAAGATAGTTCGCCTATGCTCTATGCCTAGCTTTGATCTTCGTTTAGACCCGAAGTCAATTGTCAAAGTGACATTATCCGCTATTGGCATAATGGGAAAAAGAAATGTACCACTGTGGTGAACTTTCTTTCTGCAATCAAGCAGTGCATTCGCGGGTCTTTTAAATGCTGCCTTCCTTTCTTTTTTTACTTTTTTTTTTCTTTTGAGCTGCAAGTTTTACTCAAGGCACCTCCACAAAGGGTATCTGCGAAACCGACAAGAGGAAAGACCCGTCAGAGACAAAATTCATAGTACTTCAAAAGTATTTGTTGCTGCCCAAAGTAGATGCATTCAATGTCAGTCAACTGAGCATAGGTTAGCATTCTGTCCAGTTTTTAATTCGCTACCTTTTATTGAGTGATTTAAGAGTGTTAAAACAGCGTCACTTTGTTTGAATTGCCTCAATAAGAGTCATCCAGCCTCAAAGTGTCCTTCATTGAATAGATGTCGTCATTGTGGAGGTTTACATCAGACAAACATGCATAAGGATTCAAACGTCCAGGGAAATTATCAACTAGATGGACCTTCTATTCATTATTAATCGCAACAAATCATTCATAATACACATGACGAAAGTAAAACATTTGCAACATCAATGTTGACTCGCCACTCTCGGCGGTGATTACTTCCAACAGCAATAGTTCTTATTCAAGACAAACTTGGTGGGTTTCAGCTCGCAAGAGCATTACTTGATTCGTGCTCTGAGCTTACCTTTATAACTGAAGAATTAGCCAAAAGGCTTCAGCTTCCGTTTCGTTACGATCATTATGAGATTGCTGGAATCGGTGAAATACGTACACATATGAAACATTCCGTATCTACCAAAATTCGTTCTAGAATATCTCCAGATGAATGGAATATGGAGTTTATCGTGACTAAATCTATATCTCTACCTCAGCCTGAAAAGAGACTAGATGTGTCAAATTGGGCCATTCCCCAAGAAATTGAGTTAGCCGACCCATTCTTTTATAAGCCCGGAAAAGTAGATCTATTGCTTAGCGTAAAGGAGTTTTTTGATCTACTTAAAACTGGTAAAATTAGTGTAGGAATTGGTCTCCTTCATCTAGTGGAAACTGCATTAGGATGGATCGTCAGGGGTAAGATTGCTGAACCTCAATCAACTCAACAATACTCTTGTAATTGAACGCAACAGCAGGACCTTACTTTATTATTAGAAAGGTTTTGGAAAATCCATGGAATTCAAAATAAAGATATTTCGTTAACCTCAGAAGAACAAGCATGTGAAACTCACTTTTAGGTGCACACACAATTCCTGGATTCAGGGCGTATACAGGTTCTGTTGCCTTTCAAGGAATCTTCTGAACAACTTGGAGACTCGTTGTCCTGTGCAAAAAGACGTTTTCTTCAACTCGAAAGACGGCTTGCATCTCAACACCAATTAAAGGAAATGTACATTGATTTTTTAGATGAATATCTTAAGTTGAATCACATGGAGGTAGCTTCGTTAGATAATTTGCAATCGGGAAATCATTACATTATTCCTCACCATTGTGTCCTTAGACCGCAGAGCTCATCAACTAAACTTCGCGTAGTATTTGACGCTTCGTCTAAATCATCATCAAATATATCATTAAATGATATTCTCATGGTTGGTCCTACTATTTAACAAGATCTAATCCTAACATTACTCTCGTTTCGTTTGTATCGTCATGCTATTACAGCTGACATAACAAAAATGTACAGACAATTTCTCGTCGCACCTGAGGATAGAAGTTTCCAACAAATCTTGTGGAGAAAGTCACCGCAAGAACCTATTCAATTATTTCAATTGAATACTGTTACCTATGGGATGTCGTGCGCTCCATTGCCGTTATTGACGCTACTGATTCCGTTTTTACATTTGTCGCAATACTGTTAATAATTTCTTCTATTGTCTGTTCAGAGGTTATCAAATTTCTTGTGTGACCTTTTAGTTTTGTTTTTATTAGGCACATTGCTGTTTCCTCATGGTCGCCGAATTTATCAAATTCAATGCTTCCATGAAGCTCTGAAGGTTTTCTCTTCTGCCATCAAACTGTGGGATAAGGTTTTAGGCCATCTTTAAAAAATCAGTCACTGTTTGAGTCATTTTTTTGTTTCTTGGCGAAATGGATAGTTTATTAAGAGTTATTTTTGTTTGATTTAAACTCACCGATGGTTCTTCTTGATCTATCTCTTCTTCAGCTATTTACTTGGTTTTGTCTTCCAGTGATATTGAAATTTCCAAATCAATTGTTTGTTTATATTCAATATTATGTATTTTTATACCATACACCCATAGGGTGAAATGGTATATTAAAGTCGCTAAAATGTATGTAACAGGCAGAAGGAAGCATCTCCGACCGCACAAAGTATATATATTCTTGATCAGGATCAAAAACCGAGTCGATCTAGCCATGTCCGTCTGTCCGTCCGTCCGTCCGTCCGTCCGTCCGTATGAACACCTAGATCTCGGAGACTATAAGAGCTAGAGCCACCAAATTTGGTATGCAGTCTCGTGTAGTATGTACCCTTATCGAGTTTGTTTCAAATTTTTGCCACGCCCCCTTCCGCCCCCTAAATTTACATAAAACTGTTTTTCTTAAAAAGTATGGCAGATAGAGACATCAAATTTGGGTTATATACTTGTTTAGTTAGCGCGCAGAAAATAATTGTTTCAACTTTTTGCCACGCCCCCTTCCGCCCCCGGAATATATATAACTCTGATTTTCTTAAAAACTATGAAAGCTATTGACATTAAATTTGGTATGTAATTTAGCTTAATAGACGCGCAGACATTGACTATTTAAAAATTTTGCCACGCCCATTTCCGCCCCCAAAAATTAAACAAAACTGATTTTCTCGAAAATTAACAAAGCTAATGTCATTAAATTTAGTATGTATATTGGCTTAGTATGCGCGCAGAATACATATATTTTAATATGTTGCCACGCCCACTTCCGCCTCCATAATTTAGAAAAAACCGATTGGCTCTTGCAATTTTTTGACCATCGTGATCAAATTTGGCAGACTAATAAATCTTATCTATTTGAACCAAACTACCAAATTTTATTGAAATCGGTGAAGAAACATACAAAATATGCGTATGAACGTATTTTGCTACGCGATCCATAAGGGCAGAATTGGCAGTTGGCTAGTGGCGGCGCTAGAGTGCTCGTGTGTTTGTAGAGTGAGCGAGATAGCATATGGTATGAGGCATGTTAAAACAATTTAATAGACATACATTTGGTTTTCGAAATTTTAAATATTTGTTTCACCTGGTGTATGGTATACCCAAGTCGGCGAGACGACTTACTTACTTCATTAATACAGATTTTGACCTTTGTTTGCAGTCACTATAGAATGCGTTTGCGGCTGTTTTTCGTCCTGTAGTTAAGTTTACTATAGTGTGTTTTTAATAATGCTCTAATATTTTCTAGGCTCTCTATTATTATTTTCGAGTGTTTTTTCTATTGTTCTTTGGGATGTTTCCCTATACTGCCAGAGGCATTTACAAGATTTATTTTATGTGTTCTAGCTTCTCTTATTATTATTTCATCCCAATTAACCATATTTTGTTGAAAAATTTACACTCTTTTTTTTTTTTTTTTTTTTAATTCCCTGAGAGATCAATTGTCTCTATGGGTTGTTCGAATAGTTTATGTACCCAGGTAGGTAGATTTTGGTTTTTCGGTTTAGGATGGATCTTTCTATCAAGTGGGCTATCCACGATTTAAATTTTTTATTATTCACAATCCAGTATTTGATTTCTTTATATTTTGGATTTGTTTCGCCTATGTTAAAGAGGAAGTCTAAAAATGGAACGTATTTGTTGAAATATTTAAGTTCTACTCGACCCATTTTTATACTGTATTTAGGCCATCTGCTCTTTCCTGATATTTTTTCTTAATTATCTTATTATGCAATTATCCTATTATGCATTAATTTCAACGCCAGATTTAAAGCTACTAATATTAGGATAGCTAACAACAATATCCCTATTTCGTCTAAATTTTCCATGTGATTTACTATTTTCACGCCGTTGACGACATTAGCCGTCGGGTGGTCTATTTCTTAAAAACCCAGCTTACTAGCAAAAAAAATTTTTTTTTCTTTCATCGTTTCGACCTGTTTTCTATTGGTTTAAGAGAAAAAAAATTTTATGGATTAGGTGGTTATATATATATTTTATTTTTATTTTAATATAACTCAAAAATTTTGAAAGGGAGAAAAATTATCTCAACTGTGTTTTGCACAGTGAGCTAGAGACGTGGAAAGATAGAAAAGTAGGCATGCGTTGGCTTACAACTTGAACAGTGGTTTTATTAACTCTATGCCTTCGCATGTTTTTTAGTAATAGCCTATCAATGGTTCGTTAGTAATTGTACTGTGCAACAAGTGCAAACTCGTACATGTTTATACTATCTTAATATTTAAATGAAATTTCAATTATAATTAGAGGCAAGAAAATTATTTACTCATTGCGTGTGTTTGCTCTTTGGCGAAGTTGGGCCGTGTTGTTTATTAGGTACTCTGTGTGGTGCTGTAGGTCCTTGTGGTCAAGTCCTTTGTGAAGGAGGTTTTGGAAGAGTTTCCTCTCACGCCTTAGCCTGGCGTATTTTCTTCCTTTCGACTTCTTTTTTGGGTCTTCTTTTCGCTTCTCTTGGCGAGCCTGGCACTCAGCTATCGTGAGTGGGCGTAGTCCCTCGTTTGGACACACCTCTAATACCTCTTCGAGGAGGGGTGCGTCCCTGTGTAAGGTAGGTACAGCCGTCAGGAATTCCAGGTGCTCTGGATGTGTCGGTTCGGTGCTAGTCATTCACACGTGCCTTTTTTTTAACTGTTTGTTTATATTTTTGTGTGTATGTGTGTGTGTTCTTCTTATTATGTTTGTATTTATTTTGAATAACAAAAAATTTTTTTTTTTAATAAAAAAAATTTCAGGTAGAAATGGAAAGTACCTGCTGCATTTGTGTAGCAGCATATTTGTTACACTGAACAAGAAGCACATTTGCATTCTTGTCTCTCCTTTCGCTGATATTTTGCTCTTATTTGCACTAGAGTTAGCGACCTTTGAGGGGAGTAACTTTGTTCATCTCAATTATGTTTTCTCTAACGCCCGGATTCCGTCTGGTAACGCTTTTAAAGTAGTTATCTATCGTTACCGTTTCTTATATATTTTTTTTTTGTTTTTAACACACACACATACGTACCCAAATTTTTTCTTCTTGGTCCATCGACGTCCTTAGTCCTGGGTCCTTCGATGTCCTTAGGCCTTATCTTGGCCTATTGTTACTGTTGGAGGAGACGTCATTGTTAACTTAGATTTGTATATATTAAAATTTCTTATATTATTTGTTTAAGATTATCGGAATTTCTACCACTGTATTTACATTAACATGTTCTAAAAGCTTCTTTTACATGGCTCATGAAGAGCTTCTAACTCATGAAAACGAAATATAAAAATGACTTCTTTCTGGAATTCGAAGAGGAGAAGACTTATTTTTCCTCACTCCACTCCACATGCTAGTGACAGGACCTTGCACTTCGCAAGTCCCAACATAAAAACTTAAAAACTATTTAAAGTCGTTTATTCGTTCATTATATTGCATTCATCGTTACATCATCTTGGACAGTCATCATTGGACTTTTCAGCGTACATCATCATCACATTCATCATTGGACTTCTTCATCGTTACATAATCATCTTAAGTCAACTTGAGTGTATAAATTTACAGTATCAATTTCCACTCAAATTTTGACTCAATTACCACTCACATCACTTTCACATGCTTTACACTACTGACATGTAAAACACTCGTAAGCTTTAACACGTGCTAAGTATTAAGCACAGCGGAGTAAGTACTCAAACTGTAATATAGAGAAACGATCTACATATTAAAGCTCACTTATTAAGCTCTTGAGTGAAACTTAATGCATTTAAGTGTTTTTATTAAAAGTAGAACTCGTTTAGCTCACGTTTAATTCATTTATAACTTGCCTTGCCTTTCTAACTTCTTTCGTTAAGGGCTCAAAATGTCTCCCCCAAATGAAACGCAGCTTCTACCTCTCAGACAACAACGGAATCAACTGCAATGTAATATTCAAAGTTGAAGAGCTAGAATCGATCTTGAAAATGACCCTATTATATTAGATTGTCAGTCTCAAATTGTTGAGTCGTATTTTAAACAGGCATTACAAGTTCTAACCAATATTGAGAAGCTAGATCCAGCAGACGCGAATCGGGCAGAGATAGAAAATCTTTTTATCGAAACAATGGCAATCATATTACGGCGCATTGGCGCAAGTAAAAAGGAAAAACCAGAAGAACTTAGTTTCTTTAATTCATCGACTTATCATGGGGGACATCATAATCGGCTTCCATCTCTCAAATTACCTAAATTCGACGGCAAATATGGGGAATTCAAAAAATTTATTACTTCATTTACAAATATGGTACATGAAGACAAATTTAAATATCTAATAAGTTGTCTATCTGGCCAAGCTCTAAGCGTAGTCTCGCCATTTCAAGTATCAGACGAAAATTATCCCAAGGCCCTAGATCGCCTCAACGAGCGATATGACAAGAAAGTTTTTATTTTCGTAGAACATATTTCAAGTTTATTTAACAATGCTTTAGCATGAAAAAGGCAGACGCTGTTACCCTACGTACAATTTTGGATACGGTTTCAGCTCTACACGGATCATTGTTGTCTCTTGGGTCTGAAGCTAATGTATTAAACGCAATACTTATTCACATTGTTATGTCAAAAATTGATATTGAATCCAAACAAGCATACGATCGGGTTCAAGAATACAATAAATTGCCAGACTGGGCCGACTGTTATCAAATTCTCAGTCGACACTGTCAGTATTTGGAAGGGTATCTGCGAAACCGACAAGAGGAAAGACCCGTCAGAGACAAATTCATAGTACTTCAAAAGTATTTGTTGCTGCCCAAAGTAGATGCATTCAATGTCAGTCAACTGAGCATAGGTTAGCATTCTGTCCAGTATTTATACCATACACCCATAGGGTGAAATGGTATATTAAAGTCGCCAAAATGTATGTAACAGGCAGAAGGAAGCATCTCCGACCCCACAAAGTATATATATTCTTGATCAGGATCAACAACCGAGTCGATCTAGCCATGTCCGTCTGTCCGTCCGTCCGTCCGTCCGTCCGTATGAACACCTAGATCTCGGAGACTATAAGAGCTAGAGCCACCAAATTTGGTATGCAATCTCGTGTAGTATGTACGCTTATCGAGTTTGTTTCAAATTTTTGCCACGCCCCCTTCCGCCTCCGGAATTTACAAAACAGATTTTCTTAAAAAGTATAACAGATAGAAACATCAAATTTGGTTTGTATACTAAACTAAACGAGTGTTTAGTTAGCGCGCAAAAAATAATTGTTCCATCTTTTTGCCACGCCCCCTTCCGCCCCCGCAATTTACAAAAAACAGATTTTCCTAAAAACTATGACAGCTACCGACATTAAATTTGGTATGTAAGCTAGCCTAACAGACGCGCAGACATTGACTATTTAATAATTTTGCCACGCCCATTTCCGCTCCGCAAATTAAACAAAACTGATTTTCTTGAAAACTAACAAAGCTAAAGTCACCAAATTTAGTATACTGGCTTAGTATGCGCGCAGAATATATATATTTTAATATGTTGCCACGCCCACCTTCGCCTCTATAATTTAGAAAAAACCGATTGGCTCTTGCAATTTTTTGACCATCGCGATCAAATTTGGCAGACTAATAAATCTTATCTATTTGAACCAAACTACCAAATTTTATTGAAATCGGTGAAGAAACATACAAAATATGCGTATGAACGTATTTTGCTACGCGATCCATAAGGGCAGAATTGGCAGTTGGCTAGTGGCGGCGCTAGAGTGCTCGTGTGTTTGTAGAGTGCGCGAGATAGCATATGGTATGAGGCATGTTAAAACAATTTAATAGACATACAATTGGTTTTCGAAATTTTAAATATTTGTTTCACCTGGTGTATGGTATACCCAAGTCGGCGAGACGACTTACTTACTTCATTAATTCGCTACCTTTTATTGAGCGATTTAAGATTGTTAAAACAGCGTCACTTTGTTTGAATTGCCTCAATAAGGGTCATCCAGCCTCAAAGTGTCCTTCATTGAATAGATGTCGTCATTGTGGAGGTTTACATCAGACAAACATGCATAAGGATTCAAACGTCCAGGGAAATTATCAACTAGATGGACCTTCTATTCATCATCAATCGCAACAAATCATTCATAATACACATGACGAAAGTAAAACATTTGCAACATCAATGTTGACTCGCCACGCTCGGCGGGGATTACTTCCAACAGCAATAGTTCTTATTCAAGACAAACTTGGTGGGTTTCAGCTCGCAAGAGCATTACTTGATTCGTGCTCTGAGCTTACCTTTATAACTGAAGAATTAGCCAAAAGGCTTCAGCTTCCGTTTCGTTACGATCATTATGAGATTGCTGGAATCGGTGAAATACGTACACATATGAAACATTCCGTATCTACCAAAATTCGTTCTAGAATATCTCCAGATGAATGGAATATGGAGTTTATCGTGACTAAATCTATATCTCTACCTCAGCCTGAAAAGAGACTAGATGTGTCAAATTGGGCCATTCCCAAAGAAATTGAGTTAGTAATTGAGTGAGTACTTGTAATTTAACGCAACAGCAGGACCTTAACATATTATTAGAAAGGTTTTGGAAAAAGGATGAAATCCATGGAATTCAAAATAAAGATATTTCGTTAACCTCAGAAGAACAAGCATGTGAAACTCACTTTTAGGTGCACACACAATTCCTGGATTCAGGGCGCATACAGGTTCTGTTGCCTTTCAAGGAATCTTCTGAACAACTTGGAGACTCGTTGTCCTGTGCAAAAAGACGTTTTCTTCAACTCGAAAGACGGCTTGCATCTCAACACCAATTAAAGGAAATGTACATCGATTTTTTAGATGAATATCTTAAGTTGAATCACATGGAGGTAGCTTCGTTAGGTAATTTGCAATCGGGAAATCATTACATTATTCCTCACCATTGTGTCCTTAGACCGCAGAGCTCATCAACTAAACTTCGCGTAGTATTTGACGCTTCGTCTAAATCATCATCAAATATTTCATTAAATGATATTCTCATGGTTGGTCCTACTATTCAACAAGATCTAATCCTAACATTACTCTCGTTTCGTTTGTATCGTCATGCTATTACAGCTGACATAACAAAAATGTACAGACAATTTCTCGTCTCACCTGAGTATAGAAGTTTCCAACAAATCTTGTGGAGAAAGTCACCGCAAGAACCTATTTAATTATTTCAATTGAATACTGTTACCTATAATATGTCGTGCGCTCCATTTCTCGCAATCAGGTCCTTAAAGTTTTTATCAGAGACGTATAAGGAGTTGTTTCCAATTGGAGCTGCTGTATTAGCTGAGGATATGTACGTCGACGATCTACTTTATGGAGCTGACTCAATCGAAGAACTCAATGCTAAGACGAATGAAGTTACCAAATTGCTCTCCAAGGCAGGCTTAGCATTGACAAAGTGGAATTTTAGTGGGGCACCAACAGATTATGAATATAATCTCAATATTGACAATAGTGATGTCACCAAGGCTCTTGGCATGTCGTGGCTGCCAACTGAAGATCTTATATTATTTCGATTTGATCTTCCATTAACTGCAATACCAACAAAGCGAAGAATAGTATCGATCATGGCCAGGCTCTATGATCTGCTAGGATTATTAGCTCCAGTAGTAGTACGCTACAAAATCTTGATCGCTACCTTTTATTAAGCGATTTAAGATTGTTAAAACAGCGTCACTTTGTTTGAATTGCCTCAATAAGGGTCATCCAGCCTCAAAGTGTCCTTCATTGAATAGATGTCGTCATTGTGGAGGTTTACATCAGACAAACATGCATAAGGATTCAAACGTCCAGGGATATTATCAACTAGATGGACCTTCTATTCATCATCAATCGCAACAAATCATTCATAATACACATGACGAAAGTAAAACATTTGCAACATCAATGTTGACTCGCCACGCTCGGCGGGGATTACTTCCAACAGCAATAGTTCTTATTCAAGACAAACTTGGTGGGTTTCAGCTGGCAAGAGCATTACTTGATTCGTGCTCTGAGCTTACCTTTATAACTGAAGAATTAGCCAAAAGGCTTCAGCTTCCGTTTCGTTACGATCATTATGAGATTGCTGGAATCGGTGAAATACGTACACATATGAAACATTCCGTATCTACCAAAATTCGTTCTAGAATATCTCCAGATGAATGGAATATGGAGTTTATCGTGACTAAATCTATATCTCTACCTCAGCCTGAAAAGAGACTAGATGTGTCAAATTGGGCCATTCCCAAAGAAATTGAGTTAGCCGACCCATTCTTTTATAAGCCCGGAAAAGTAGATCTATTGCTTAGCGTAAAGGAGTTTTTTGATCTACTTAAAACTGGTAAAATTAGTTTAGGAATTGGTCTCCCTCATCTAATGGAAACTGCATTAGGATGGATCGTCGGGGGTAAGATTGCTGAACCTCAATCAACTCAACAATACACTTGTAATTTAACGCAACAGCAGGACCTTAACATATTATTAGAAAGGTTTTTTGGAAAATGGATCAAATCCATGGAATTCAAAATAAAGATATTTCGTTAACCTCAGAAGAACAAGCATGTAAAACTCACTTTCAGGTGCACACACAATTCCTGGATTCAGGGCGCATACAGGTTCGGTTGCCTTTCAAGGAATCTTCTGAACAACTTCGAGTCTCGTTGTCCTGTGCAAAAAGACGTTTTCTTCAACTCGAAAGACGGCTTGCATCTCAACACCAATTAAAGGAAATGTACATCGATTTTTTAGATCAATATCTTAAGTTGAATCACATGGAGGTAGCTTCGTTAGATAATTTGCAATCGGGAAATCATTACATTATTCCTCACCATTGTGTCCTTAGACCCCAGAGCTCATCAACTAAACTTCGCGTAGTATTTGACGCTTCGTCTAAATCATCATCAAATATATCATTAAATGATATTCTCATGGTTGGTCCTACTATTCAACAAGATCTAATCCTAACATTACTCTCGTTTAGTTTGTATCGTCATGCTATTACAGCTGACATAACAAAAATGTACAGACAATTTCTCGTCGCACCTGAGGATAGAAGTTTCCAACAAATCTTGTGGAGAAAGTCACCGCAAGAACCTATTTAATTATTTCAATTGAATACTGTTACCTATAATATGTCGTGCGCTCCATTTCTCGCAATCAGGTCCTTAAAGTTTTTATCAGAGACGTATAAGGAGTTGTTTCCAATTGGAGCTGCTGTATTAGCTGAGGATATGTACGTCGACGATCTACTTTATGGAGCTGACTCAATCGAAGAACTCAATGCTAAGACGAATGAAGTTACCAAATTGCTCTCCAAGGCAGGCTTAGCATTGACAAAGTGGAATTTTAGTGGGGCACCAACAGATTATGAATATAATCTCAATATTGACAATAGTGATGTCACCAAGGCTCTTGGCATGTCGTGGCTGCCAACTGAAGATCTTATATTATTTCGATTTGATCTTCCATTAACTGCAATACCAACAAAGCGAAGAATAGTATCGATCATGGCCAGGCTCTATGATCTGCTCTATGATTAGCTCCAGTAGTAGTACGCTACAAAATCTTGATCCAAGACTTGTGGATCGAGCGCTTGGACTGGGACGACCCGTTGCCAGAGATCTTACGGACTAGATGGCAACAACTTGAAGCTGATTTATCTAATCTTGACATGGTTCGCGTAAATCGATTTGTTAACACATCACCAAAAAATAAGTGTGAAATCCATGGATTTTCGGATGCCTCAAATCGAGCGTATGGATGTTGCATATACGCAAGGGTCTTGGACAACGGAAAATATGTAACTTCATTGATCATTTCGAGATCGAGAGTTGCGCCCACTCAATCGAAAAGTATACATCGTTTAGAGCTTTGTGCTTTCGTTTTACTCTGCCAAACATGGACTAAAATCAAACACAAATTAAATTGTCTTGTCAGCAAAAAATATTTTTCGACAGATTCAACTGTCGTTCTTCATTGGATTCAAATGCACCCATCAACTCTAAAATGCTTTATTGCTAATCGCGTATCAACCATACAAACTCAATCGCAGGATATCATTTGGAGTCACGTGACAGATTTCAAAGACAGATTTCGAGCCCAATGAATTAGAATTGCGAAACACCCTTGTTTATAAAGTTATAAAGAAAAGAGCATAGTTGAGCAGATCATTAGTAGACTATCATCGTTTCGTATAATTGTGAGATTCTTAGCATACGTTTTACGAGTTTTCAACTGAGTTCCTATTAACCGCAATAATACGATAAATGCTACAAGAAGCATTTCAGTAGAAGAATTTAAATTGGCTTTTAATCATATAATCTCTTCCATTCAGAGTGATGTGTTTGCGAAAGAACTAAAGGACTTAAGTCTAAAGTCGGAGCTTCAAAAGTTAATTCCATTCATCTCAAATGAACAGATAGGTTCTCAAAATATTCGACTTATCCGTGTTGGAGGCCGTCTTGCAATGGCTGGCATACCATTGGATGCTAAAATGCCGTTATTGCTTCCGAAGACTCATAATTTCACTTATAAATATATTGAAGATCTTCACTTGCAAAACCTTCACGCGGGAGCTAAGGTTCTGATAGCGATTCTGTGCCTAACAGTATGGATTGTAAATGCTCGCGAATTGGTCCGAAAGGTGGTTAGAAGTTGCACACATTGCTATCAATGCGACAAATCATGGGTAACCTCCCAGCTGACCGTCTCCTGGCCGAACGCCCGTTTCTGATATGCGGAGTAAATCTATGTGGACCATTTCTTACGTCGTACCGCATTCGAAGCAAAGTTCCATACAAAATATATTTGGCCATATTTGTTGGCTTTTCTTCAAAAGCTATTCATACTGAACTAATCTCAGACCTATCTGCTAATAATTTTATTCTCTGTTTGAAGCGATTCATCGGACGACGTGGCATACCCAAAATGATTTATTGTGACAATGCCACCAACTTTGTCGGAGCATGTTGGCAACTTGAAGGCTTCAAACGGCAATTCTGTTCAGAACTCAATGCAAAAAATCTGGAGGAATTTATCCGAAATGCCGGCTTTGAATTCAATTTCAATCCACCGCGTGAGTTATGCCATTAGCAACACTTCGCATAACAGCCGACCCAAGAGGTCTACACTCCATATTAATGTAAACATAAACAATACCATTCCATTAAACATAGAGTGTCACAAGATAAGTGACAGTTTCCCTAAACATAGAGTGTCACAAGATAAGTGACAGTTTCCCTAAACATGGAGTGTCACAAGAAAAGTGACCAGAAGAAAACATTATAAACACTTAGATGTAAGCCAAACCAGAATATGATTTGATTCAATAAAGCAGTCTTGATTTAACACTCAACCAGAACAGACTCAATCTTAATTGGCGCAGTCGGTACTCGAGTTCACAGCTAAAATATTGCGGAAACTTTGAACGCAATCAAAGATAACGAAACAATATAATACTGTGGAAAACAAAACATTTAGTGACAAAATAAAATATATATATTGTGGAAACTTTGGAGAAAATCTAAGCCAACGAAACAATATAATATTATAAAAACATTTTGTGACAAATAACGAAACAATATAATATTGTAAAAACACTTTGTGCAAACAAACAGAATTATTGTGGAAACTTAAAAAAAAAAAAAAAAAAAAAAAGTTAACGAAACAATAAAACATACACCATTAAAATGGCACAAATTAACGAAATACAACAATGCATTCAAATGCTAACATCAATAATAATATCCAATCAAGAGATGCATTCTAATCCAACAACAAGGGAGAGAAACAGCATCGAGAAGGAAACAAGGTACTTGCCGGTGTTCACTGGAGACGAGGGAACGTTACATGGTTTCATTTCGGCAGTCAACCAAATCATGGAGGAGTATGATGATAACGACCAGGTCTTCACTGTTATATTCACCACCAAAATTCAAGGTCAGGCTAGAACTATGCTTAATATTAACCCCCCTACATCTTGGGCTGATTGCAAAACTCGTCTTCGACATCATTATCGCCCAAGAACGGATCAAATGGGTCTAACCAGAAAAATTAATAACTTAAGGGTAACTACCGTTCGAGATCTTGATTTTAAAGTAAGAGCAATTGTTGAGGAAATTACTGATTTTTCGGTCTTTGAAAACAATAGCAGTTTAGTTGACATATTAAGTGGTCTCTTAATTCAAAGAGTAAAATAATTATCTTGTGGTCCAATGTCCATTGCCTTAATAAATAAAACAACATTAACAGATATAAGAATTGAACTTGCAAATTATATTGGTCTGAATTATGGAAATTTAAATAAAAAACTATTATTAACCAAAAACCAGAGGGCCGGGGCTAACTTCGACCGCGTCAAAGTTTGTATACCCTTGCAATTTTTTGGTAACTCTTTCCTTACCTTTATAGCCATCAAAGTGGAAAAACGTTTAAGCTAAAAGGGCTAATGTGTCCGAAAGAACGGCCTACAATCTTAGCATAGGAAATAACGAAGATATTGATCAAAGTCACTGTTTTCCACCGATCGTTCCTATGGGAGCTACATGATATAGCTACCCGATCTTTATCAAATTCAGCACAGTCATTAACAGATATATTAAACTAACAAACGTTTAGTTTGAAAGCAATCGCGTCAAAACTAACGAAGTTATTGACAAAAGTCACTGTTTTCGAAGATCGTTCCTATGGGAGCTATATGATATAGTCACCCGATCTTGATCAAATTTGGCATAGTCGTTTATATGTGTAATTAACTCAACAATATTATGATCATAGCTCAGAAAATAACGAAGTTATTAAGAAAAGTCACTGTTCGTGACTTTGCCATTTGTATGGGAGCTATATGATATAGTGATCCGATCCGGCTAAATCCGAGATATACAATGCCTGCAGTATATACAAGCCTACATGCAAAATTTCAACTCTGTAGCTCTTACGGTCTAGGAGGAGTTTGCGTTGATCCAGACGGACGGACAGACGGACGGACGGACGGACGGACGGACGGACGGACGGACGGACGGACATGGCGATTTGAACTCGTCTCGTCGTGCTGATCAAGAATATATATACTTTATATGGTCAGAGATGCTTCCTTCTATGCGTTGCACACTTTTGACCAAAATTAATATACCCTTTTTGCAAGGGTATAATGACAATGACCATAGTACATATAACAAACAGACAACTAATAAAAATACAAACCAAAATACTGAACAGAGTCAAAATGTAAAACAGTCTCAAAATCCCAATAGACAACAGAGTCAAAATACGAGACAGTATCAAAATCCGAATAGACAACAGAGTCAGAACGTAAGACAAAATCAAAATTGTCAGCAACCACAAAATTATCAGCAACCACCAGCAGAAGCAATGAGTGTAGATAATATAAATGAGGAAGTAGTAAACAGCACAGATAATCAAGAGTTTTTTACCAACTAGCCTTGGATGAAAAAAAAATTTTATAAAAGGAACAATAGAGGAAGATACTTATATTATTTTAGTAGATACAGGATCAACCATAAGCATTTTAAACACAACTAATGTACATAATTCCAAATACAAAATAATTGAAAAATATTCAAAAACCATACATACAATAAAGGGAAAAATAGAAAGTGACAGTTACTTAGTGAAAACAAAAGTGCCAAGGGAGTTTAAATATATAAATTATGCAAGAACAAAATGGGTGGGTATGCCCTTGAAAAATCATATGATTTTCTATGGGCATGGACTTCATTCAAAGGAATTTTGAAATATTGATTTTCAAAACAAAATTATTAAACTTAACAATGGGTCGAAATTCCATTCCTTTCCAAACAATCAGAAGATGTTTGCGTAATGGAAGTAAGTGAAATTGATGATCTTAAGTTAAAAGAACTCAATACTGAGGAAGAACAAATAATAAGAAATCTTTCAAAAAGTACGAAAAGTTATATTTCAAAGAAGGGATCACTTAACCAATACTAACACTATAGTTCATAGCATAAAAACTACTACAGACCAACCTATTAATTCAAAACTCTATCGGGTCTCCCCAAAATATGAAGAAGAATTATAAGAAAAAGCAAAAGCAAATATAGTTCTCCAATATGTGTCATACCTAAAAAAAGAGATAGCTCTGGAATTCAAAAGTATCGTATTTGTGTAGACTATAGGCGTTTAAACCAAGTAACCGTTCCAGATAATACCCAATACCTATCATGGACGCTGTATTAGACAAACTCGGTAAAGCCCAATATTTTACTACATTAGATTTAGCAAAAGGCTATCACCAAATTTTAATGGCAGAAGAAGATATAGAGAAAACAGCATTCATTTCACCAATGGGTTTATATGAATATTTTAGAAGGCCTTTTGGGTTAAAAAATGCCCCAGCCACATTTCAACGTTTAATGAATGAAATACTGAGGATTATATAAACAAAAGTTGTGTTGTATACATGGACGATATTTTGATATTTTCAACAACACTTGAGGAACATAAGATTGCTCTAGAAAACATTTTCAAAATACTTAGAAATCATAACTTAAAAATTCAACCAGACAAATGTTCCTTCATGAAACAATATACTGAATATTTAGACACATTCTCACAAAGCAAGGGATTAAACCCAATCCACATAAAATAGAAGCAATAAAAGCAATGCAGCTACCTAAACAGAAAAGCAATTGAAAGGATTTCTTGGTATGACAGGATTTTACAGAAAATATTAAGGACTATTCCAAAATAGCTTACCCAATGATCAGATATTTACAAAAAGGCACACAAATTAATACAAATGACCCACAGTTTATAGATGCCTTTGAAAACCTTAAAACACTTATAAGCTCACATCCAATCTTAAAATATCCAGAGTTTGATAAACCATTACCATTACAACAGATGCCAGTGACTTCGCAATAGGTGCAGTATTGTCTCAACAAGAGCAACCAGTTGCATTCCTTTCAAGAACTCTAAATAAAATACAATTGATAAAAATTTTATCCATTATACATGCAGTAAACTATTTTAGACACTATGTGATAGTAATAAATTCCAAATATAACAGATCATGCTCCGATAAAATATCTAAACGCAAAATACAAAGGGAAAGAAATGACAGCAAGACACCAAAGATGGATTTAAAATTACAAGAATTCGATTATGACAATAATATATTTTTGAAAGGAAAAGACAAATTCTATATAAAAGACGAATTGTAAATAAATATAAAAACTCAGATAATAGTAACTTATACAACACGGACAATATTAATATTCAGCATGGTAGAGAAAAATAATAGAAGTAAGCCAGCAGAAACAGAAATTGAATCGAAATCAAATGCAAAATAATATAAATAAAGGAAACAGTAGGAATTTTTTCAGAAGTTCCAGACTCAGAATATTATAAGATACAATGTATCTTAATGAACATTTTTTCACACTGTAATAATATAAAATTTTTTAAATGTACTAAGAGAGCTCAGGAAATTTCAAGCGAGGAAGAGTTACACAAACAAATAGCTATTTACCACACCAAAGATTCATTACATAGCGGAATAAATGAAGCTTTTAATTCGTTAAAGAACAAAATATATTTTCCAAAGCTAAGAGACCATATTCAGTTGATAATTTCAAATTGTAAAAAATGTAAGGAAATTAAAATGACAGAAAACCAATCAAACCTAAGTTTCAATTCACAGAAACACCGGATGTCAAAAATCAAATTATACATTTAGACATATTTCATATAAAACACAAATCGTTTGTTACAATCATAGACAAGCTCACAAAATTCGCAGTCGTTATAATATAACAGATAGAAACTGGAAAACTAAAATGGAAATTATGATTGAACACTTTGCCAAATTCAATAAGCCACATAAAATAATAATGGATAATGAATTTCGATCAGAACAGATAAAACAATACTTAAACCAAGAACAAATAGAAATCCATTATACAAAGCCAAATTCACATACAGGAAATGCAGACATAGAAAGACTACATTCTACTCTCATTGAAATAATAGCAGGAATAGATGATGATTTATCAATTTCATCCAAAATGCAATTAGCAATAACAGCTTATAATAACCGTTATCACTCTACAATAAATGTACACCAAATTATGCAAAAAACATAGAAGATGAGGAAAAACTAAAAACACTATTATCAAACACAAAGAAAAAATTTTAAGCAAACAAAATAAACAGAGAAGATTATGAGGAGGAAAGACAGGAAGGACCAATTAAAAACTATAAACGAGTTAGGCATAAGGATGAACCTTATTTTAGAATTACAACATTAAATAATATTCATCCATGTAATATAAAAAGACGTCAAAGCAGGAAAAAATTAATTTCCAACAAAATACAGATTGACATCTTTGAAACAAAAATTTTTTTTTCTCTTATCCTCAGATTTTCTAATTTTTTTGTTATATATGTGTGTTCAAGGCAGATTACAAATTGAACCAATTCAATCAAATGCAGGATATGCACCTATACAAACTTATTCCACGGAAATAGTTAATGAAACAGTAATTATACTACACATTATTAATATCGACCCTTTAAATAATATAATAAATCAAATGGAGACAAACATTAAAAATATTAACATCACAGGAAAAAAGGAGCTATTAGCCGAAATAAATCTAATTAGAGCTAAAATAAAATCATAACCCCAAACAACAGAATAAAAAGAGGAATGTTAAATATTGTAGGAACAACATACAAATGGCTTTTTGGAATTATGGACGATGAAGATAGAACAGATATTTTAGACCACCTTAACAATATTGACCAAAACAACCATAATATTATACAAGACATGAACCAACAAATTGTTATAAATACACATTTTAATAAAACAATACACAACTTAGCAGAAACAATTAAACAAGACAGAACAATAATCAAGGACATACTTACAAGCATGGACAATCAAAATCAAGAAATAGAAATGAAAATACTTCATAATGACCAAATGGGGAAATTAAAAAATATAGAATTCAAAATAAATTATATTCAGGAAAACATAGCATCAGCAAAAAAATAATATAATCGTACCAGAAATTTTTATCAGAGAGGAAATAAATAAATTTGACATTGATTTTTATAAATTAAAGCTAATCCGTATGGGCATTTTAAAATATAAGAATAATTGCATCATAATCGCAATTAAAATCCCAAAATCATTTTAACCATAGATGTTAAGTTAATTATTCCTATACCAAATATAGATTATATACAAATAGACCAAGAAAATCAGTTAATTGCAGAAATAAATAATAAAACATTTACATATGAACCCAACAAAATTTTAAAAGAATTAAAAATTAAGTAAAAGTTGTACCATTAATAATAATTGCAAATTTATATTCAACAATATAACGAGTATCGAAGAAATTGACGATATACAATTATAATCAAAAATGCCAAGAATACAAAAATATATCAAAATTGCGATAAAAGAAATATTATACTTAAGGGAAGTAACTTAATTCAATTCGGTAACTGTAAAATTCAAATTCTAAATGAAATATTTTTTAACGAAAAAACAGAATTTCACGAAAAATTTTTTATCCAACAGAACTATTGAATCAAACC